>NC_133327.1:150143842-150401342 GCF_042186555.1 Aquarana catesbeiana | reverse complement strand
CCATGCTTAGAATAGTCCCTGCACAAAATGTCATTTTTAAAGGAAAAAAGTCATTTAAAACTGCTTGTGGCTTTAATGTAATGTCGGGTCCTGGCAATATGGATGAAAATCAGTGAGACAAACGGCATGGGTACCCCCAAGTCCATTACCAGGCCCTTTGGGTCTTGTATGGATATTAAGGGGAACCCCGCACCCAAATTAAAAAAGGAAAGGTGTGGGGCCCCCAGGCCCTATATACTCTGAACAGCAGCATACAGGCGGTGCAAACAAGACAGAGACTGTACGTTTGTTGTTAAGTAGAATCTGTTTGTAATTTTGAACTGGTACATTTTTAACGTGTTTAGCTCCAGCCAAAAAATCTATTTTAAGCTTTTTGGAAAACCTAGGGAAGGGTTATCACCCCTGTGACATTTGTTTTGCTGTCTGTGCTCCTCTTCAGAAGATTTCACCTCACTTTTTGTCCCAATGACAAATGTTTTTTGAAAATTTGGGTTTTTTTGTGAAACAAGGATTGGTGATAAAGCATCAGTGGAAAGGAGAAAAGTTTTTCCCATATTAACTCTTACAGGAGAGAATTTACCTTCCTAGGGGTAGATTTCATCCCACTTCCTGTTGTCTCCTTCTGTTTGCAAGTAGGAGTCGTTTGTAAGTTGGATGTTTGAAAGTAGGGGCCTGCCCTATATACTCAGCAGAAATTTGGGCCTTAGGTGTTGTTGTGGCCACAACACTGTAAGCCCTCACAGGGCCCTGCTGTGAAATATTAGATCAAGAATTGTAATTACATGCCCCTGTTGAACAGGGGCAGAAAAATTGGGCCTTTGGTGGTGGTGGTGGTGCTGGTGCCACCACACTGTAAGTCCTCACAGATACTCTTGGTGGGCGCAGAAACGGGCCCTGCTGTGAAATATTAGATCAAGAATTCTAATTACATGTCCCTGTTGAACAGGGGCTGAAAAATTGGGCCTTAGGCACTGGTGCTGGTGCCACAACACTGGAATCCCTCACAGATACTCTAGTTGGAGCGCAGGAACTAGCCCTGCTGCAAAGAATTGCATCAAAAATTGTAATTACATGCCCCTGTTAAACAGGGGCTGAAAAATTGGGCCTTAGGCACTGGTGCTGGTGCCACAACACTGCAACCACTCACAGATACTCTAGTTGGAGCGCAGGAACTAGCCCTGCTGCAAAGAATTGCATGAAAAATTGTAATTACATGCCCCTGTTAAACAGGGGCTGAAAAATTGGGCCTTAGGCACTGGTGGCGGGACTGGCGGCGGCCAGAACCAAAAATGTTCTTACAAGCTATCATCATGATCATTGAGGAGGAAGAGAATAATTACTCAGTATAACAGGATAGTCACTCAGGCAGTCTTTGAAGGGATCTGACATGTCAAAAAAAATGTATTTGGTTACATCAGCATCAGGTGCTTGGTAGCTGGTGGTGATCCAAGACTGATTCATTTTTATGAAGGTCAGTCGATCGACCGAGTCGCTGGACAGACGCACCCTGTGATCGGTTACAAAGCCTCCAGCAGCACTGAATGTGCTTTCCGAAAGAACGCTGGATGCAGGACAGGCCAGTAGCTCAATTGCATACTGTGCAAGCTCTGGCCAGTGATCCATCCTCAAGACCCAGTAACCCAGAGGATTTTCGGTGGGAAAGGTGTCCAAGTCAGATCTTGCCCCTAGGTATTCCTGCACCATGTAAAACAGACGCTGGCGATGGTTGCTGGAACCGATCATACCTTGGGGCTGCGGACTAAAAAATTGTCTGAACGCATTGGTCAGAAGGCCACCTTCTCCACCGTTCCTTCTTTGACTGACCAAAGCCTCAGCAACACGTTGTCCAGAAACAGGAGTTTGTAACCTCCCAGTTTCTGGGAACGCATTGCACAGACCTTTCTGCAAGGCCTCCCGAAGATGTTTCATCCTCTGCTCCCTCTACGACAGCAAGATAAGGTCCGCAACCTTACCCTTGTAACGTGGATCAAGGAGGGTTGCCAGCCAGTAACGATCCCCCTCCTTGATACCACGAATACGGGGATCCTTCCGCAGACTTTGCAGGATCAGATAGGCCATGCAGCGTAGGTTTTCTGAGGCATTCGGTCAAGAGTCCTCTGGGTCACTAAGGACGACATGATCCGCAGCCACCTCCTCCCAGCCACGTACAAGTCCATGTGTTTCTTGGGACTGTAAATGATCCCTTAAAGACTGCTGCTGATGCTGAGTGCCAGGCTCCACCTCCATACTGACACAATGCTCCTCCTCCTCCTCGTCCTCTTCCTGTGTGATCGGCAGGCATGCAGGAACCCTGTCTGGATAAAGGGGGCCTTGAGAGCTAAGGAAGTCCTCCTCTTCCTGCCTCTGTTCTGCCTCAAGTGCCCTGTCCATTATTCCATGCAGCATGTACTCCAACAGGTGGACAAGGGGGACAGTGTCACTGATGCATGCACTGTCACTGCTCACCATCCTCGTGGCCTCCTCAAATGGTGACAGGACAGTGCATGCATCCCTGATCATGGCCCACTGGCGTGGGGTAAAAAAAAAAAACAAGCTCCCCTGACCCTGTCCTGGTACCATAGTCGCACAGGTACTCATTGATGGCCCTCTGCTGCATGTGCAGCCGCTGCAGCATGGCCAACGTTGAGTTCCACCTGGTGGGCATGTCACAGATTAGGCGGTTCTTGGGCAGGTTAAATTCCTTTTGGAGGTCTGCCAGCCGAGCGCTGGCATTATATGACCGGCGGAAATGCACACAGACTTTCCTGGCCTGCAGCCCAGATACCTGCCCAAGAACCGCAGCACCACCAAGTTAAGGATGTGAGCCAAACAGGGCACATGGGTCATTTGTCCCAGTCGGAGGGCGGAGAGGAGGTTGGTGCCATTGTCGCAAACCACCATTCCTGCCTTAATTTGTCGTGGCGTCAACCACCTCTGAACCTGCCCCTGCAGAGCTGACAGAACCTCTGCCCCAGTGTGGCTCCTGTCCCCCAAGCACACCAGCTCAAGCACCGCATGGCATCTTTTGGCCTCCATACTTGAGTAGCCCCTTGAACGCCTACGGAGCACCACTGGTTCCGAGGACAAAGCACAGGAAGAGGCCATGGAGGAAGAAGAAGAGGAGGGGGTGGAGGAGAGAGGTGTGTCAGAATCATTAGTAGTGGCATTTTGGAGGCGTGGTGGTGGAACAACCTCCAACACTGCTGCATCTTGTCCTGCATCCTTCCCAGCTGCCAGCAGAGTCACCCAATGCGCCGTGAAACTTAGGTAACGTCCCTGTCCATGCCTGCTGGACCATGAGTCAGCGGTAATATGCACCTTACCGCTGACCGCCCTGTCCAGCGAGGCATGGACATTGCCTTCCACATGCCGGTAGAGTGCCGTAATCGCCTTCCGTGAGAAAAAGTGGCGTTTGGGTACCTGCCACTGAGGAACCGCCCATTCCACAAACTCACAGAAGAGGGCAGAGTCTACCAACTGAAAAGGTAGCAGTTGAAGTGCTAGCAATTTTGCCAAGCTAGCATTCAACCGCTGGGCATGTGGATGGCTGGGAGCGAACTTCTTTCGGCGGTGCAGCAGCTGGGGCAGGGAAATTTGCCTTGTACAATCTGACATCGGTGTACCGAAAGCAGATTGCCCACAAGTACTTGGCTGTGACACACCTAATTCTACACCTTCATTCCTCTCAGTGCAGGTCTCAGAGAGGACTGAAGGTATAGTGGGGTTGGAGATCTCAGCTGATGAGGAGCAAGGAGAGGTCCTCTTTGTTCTTTGGTGCGGGTCTTTTAGATACGCTTGCCAATGAACTGCATGGCAGGTCAACAAATGTCTGGTCAAGCATGTGGTGCCCAAGCGGGAGATGTTTTGGCCACGCAAGATACCCTTGAGACATATGTTGCAAATAGCAGCGGTGCGATCTGATGCACTCATCTCAAAAAAGGCCCACAACAAAGAACTTTTGGAATAACGCGCAGAGACAGAAGTGCCCTGCACATGCGGAGCTTTGCAGTGTGATGCAGTCAGTGTGCTGCCCTTAGGCTGATCCCTGGAGGACATCCTCCCTCGTTGGTGATGTGCCTCCTCCTCCTCCTCTCTCCTATCAGGCACCCACGTTGAGTCAGTGACCTCATTATCCCCTCCCTCCTCATCACTGGAGCAAACCTGGCAGTATGCTGCAGCAGGGGGAGCATGACTGCCAGATTGCTGTCCTTCTTGGGCACCCCCTCTGTCCGTGCTCACATTACTGCCTTCATCTAGCTCAGTATCATCATCAGAGCCTTCTAAACGCTGGGCATTCTCCTGGAGCATGTACCCAACACTATGGTCAAACAGTTCGAGGGACTCCTCAGGAGGACATGGTGGGGCTACGGAAGGAGTCACTGATGCCATTGAGCCGAGGGATGAGGCCGCGTTGGCAGCTGCTTTGCCAGACAAAGTACCCTGAGCATGGGTGAGAGAGGATGAGGAGGATGATGATGGCTTGGTCATCCACTCGACCAAGTCTTCCGCATGTTGCGGCTCAACGTGGCCAGCTGCCGAAAAAAAGGCCAAGCATGTCCCATGGCCATGTGCTGATGAGGATACACCATCTCTACGACCAGCACTGTTGCCTCTAGACACAGAGCCTGCTTGCCCTCTTTTATTGGCTTGTGACTGTCTGCCTCTCCTTGTTGGCCTTCCAGACATACTAATGGCCTACAGTGAGATGTAGCTGCACTAAGCTGGGATATATATATAGATATATAGATATATATCTATATATCTATATATATAGATATATATCTATATATCTATATATCTATATATATATATATATATATACTGATACTGCAGCTAGCAAAATAAACTGCCTGCCTGTAGTATGAGAACACCACCAATCTTCTACAGGTAGCTTTAGATGAACACTGTGCAGAGGTCGCACTACACTAACTTGTAGCTTTAGCTGAGCACTGTAGAGAGGACGCACTACACTAACGTTAAAATAACGGAGCTGCCTGCGGTAGTGATAGGATCAGGAAAACACCACCAACCTTCTACAGGTAGCTTTAGCTGAACACTGTTCAGAGGACGCACTACACTAACGTTAAAATAATGTAGCTGCCTGCGGTAGTGATAGGATCAGGAAAACACCACCAACCTTCTACAGGTAGCTTTAGCTGAACACTGTGCAGAGGTCGCACTACACTAACGTGTAAATAATGTAGCTGCCTGCGGTAGTGATAGAATCAGGAAAACACCACCAACCTTCTACAGGTAGCTTTAGCTGAACACTGTGCAGAGGTCGCACTACACTAACTTGTAGCTTTAGCTGAACACTTTGCAGAGGTCACACTACACTAACTACACTGTGAGGAGGACGCACTACACTAACTTGTAGCTTTAGCTGAACACTGTGCACTACACTAACTTGTAGCTTTAGCTGAACGCTGTTCAGAGGACACACTACACTAACTTGTAGCTTTAGCTGAACACTGTGCAGAGGTCCCACTACATTAACTTGTAGCTTTAGCTGAACACTGTGAGGAGGACGCACTACACTAACTTGTAGCTTTAGCTGAACACTGTGAGGAGAAAGCACTACACTAACTTGTAGCTTTAGCTGAACACTGTGCATTACACTAACTTGTAGCTTTAGCTGAACATTGTTCAAAGGATGCACTACACTAACTTGTAACTTTAGCTGAACACTGTGCAGAGGTCGCACTACACTAATTTGTAGCTTTAGCTGAACACTGTTCAGAGGATGCACTACACTAACTTGTAGCTTTAGCTGAACACTGTGCAGAGGTCGCACTACACTAACTTGTAGCTTTAGCTGAACACCGGGGAGGAGGACGCACTACACTAACTTGTAGCTTTAGCTGAACACTGTGCACTACACTAACTTGTAGCTTTAGCTGAACAATGTTCAGAGGACGCACTACACTAACTTGTAGCTTTAGCTGAACACTGTGCAGAGGTCGCACTACACTAACGTGTAGCTTTAGCTGAACACTGTGCAGAGGTCACACTAAACTAACTTGTAGCTTTAGCTGAACACTGTTCAGGGGACGCACTACACTAACTGTAAATAGTCTAGCTGCCTGACTGTGGTACTAATAGGATCAGAAGAACACCAGTAATTTTCTTCAGGTAGCTGTAACTACTGTAACAACACAAGCCTGCCTGTCAGTAGGAAGATAATAGGAATGGATCTAGCTAAACTGAATACAGTGTATATATATATATATATATATATATATATATATATATATATATATATACACACATACACACACAACAGCTGGGATGCATATATATACACACAATACACTGTAAGTGCAGCTAACTGACTGACTGTCCTACCTAATCTATCTAACTTAAATCAAATGACACTGTCTCTCTGTCTCTCAAGGCCGGAACACACACTACACAGGGCCACCGTGCAGGCGGCCTTATATAGTGTGGGGCATGTATTAAAACCCCTGAGCCATAATTGGCAAATCCACCCTGGCTTTGGCCAATTACAGCTCTCTCTACAGACGGCGCTGTGATTGGCCAAGCATGCGGGTCAATCATCAGCCAGCAATGCACTGCGATGCCGCAGTGAATTATGGGCCATGACGCGCCACACGAATTTGGCGCGAACGGCCCATATCATTCCCAATTCGGCAAACGGGCGAACAGAAGATGTTCGGGTCGAACATGGGTTCGACTCGAACACGAAGCTCATCCCTAATCATAAGCTTAAGAATATAGCATGATATACCTGTAAAAGCACAGGGAACTAGAAAAATATACATCCCACAGTGTTATTAAACATAAATTAATTAATTTAAAAGCATAGTGATCTATGCAAACATAATAATGAAATGACAAGAGTCCTTGATCTGTCAATATATTTAAAAGTCCATGGACCATATAGGATGGTAATAGGGGGTCCCACAAGACCCGCCCTCTAGACCCTCTATTTACTTGGCCTTCACAATATGCACTGCATCCCCCCTCACAGATCCTTAAACTTCTTCTTTTTAGTGCCCAGTCCTCCTCCAGCATCATCATCATCCAGAAAAAGAAAACTCACAGGAGGCTCTAGAGGAGGACGAACCAGAAAACAACCAAAATGCCCAAAGGCACCAAAAATGATACAAATATTTAAAGTGATTGTAAAGGCTCTTTTTAAAAAAAAAAAAAAAAAAAAAAAAACATACCTCCACTGTGCAGCTCGTTTTGCACAGAGTAGCCCCAAACCTCGTCCTCTGGGGTCCCCTGGCGGCTTTCGTGGCTCCTCCCCAAATCAGATAACCCCCTAGGAGAAGCACTCTCCTGGAGGGTTAGCTTGTGGGCGCGCTCCCGAGTCCAGCATCCATAGACACGAATGCCGGACTCGGCCCCTCCTCCGGTGCTCGCGTCATTGGATTTGATTGACAGCAGCGGGAGTCAATGGTTGTGCTGCCATCAATCTATCCAATCAAAAGCCGGGACCCCGTGGAGAGAGGGAGAGTGCGTCTCCACCGACAGAAATACGGGGCTCAGGTAAGTAAAACTATTGATAGTTTAGACATACTATCCACTGAGGATGAGTCACTAAGATTACTTACACAACATCTGGCCACATCACCTCCTATAGTTCATTCCTCCCCACCCAAATCCATTTTTTACCTAGCACAGTCTAAAGGTCCATATTTGGAAAGCTTTTATAGGGTGGTTTATGCAGACTTATTGAAACTCTGCAACTCCACCTCTACTTCCAAACCAAACAATCTCTCTCCATCTGAAATCAAAGCCCAGTTAATGCAAGCACAAGATGTTGTCATTAAATCTGCGGACAAGGGTGGAGGGATTGTCCTCCAAAATAGGACGGATTGTGTGGAAGAAGCAAACAGACTTCTTTCAGATAAGGCAACATATGTCAAACTTAACAAGGGCCCCACCGCTGACTTTGCCAAGGAAACTGACATATTGATCTCAACTGCATCTAAGGATGGCATCATTTTTAAAATGGAAAGCTCCTTTTTACAAAAAGCATTCTACCAAATACCATACTTTTATCATCTTCCTAAGATTCACAAAAGCCTAGATCATCCCCGAGGTAGGCCCATTGTAGCAGCAATGGACAGCGTCACCACAGGTTTTGCTTATATATAGACCGATTCTTACAACCCATTGTACATCAACTACAATCACATATTCGTGATGGTGCACACCTACTGGAACTTCTGCCCCCTTACAGGTGGGAGCCAACTTATGTGTGGCTCTCACTTGATGTCAATTCTCTCTACCCCTCCATCCCCAAAAGCTTTGGTTTAATGGCCCTGGAACCATTCTTGGCTATGGATCCACTAATCAACCCCCGACAGGCCACCCTCATTGTGGAGGCAACCAAATTTTACTTGACGCATAATTATTTCATCTTTGACAGAGATTACTATCTGTAACAAGCAAATGGCCCCTGCCCCCACCTATAACTGGCCTTCACAGCAAGGAGCACATGGAAGGGCTATCACATGAAAGACAAAAACAGAACATTCCATAGCTCACCTTACCAACCAGTCTGCCAACTGACCAAATTAACCTGTCCAACAGTCTTCGTTAAAACAGGGGTTTAGTTAGCACGCATTTGCAAACGCATGCATAAGCTGCAAGGCCTCTTCACGGCACCCTGTGTATGCTTGCAGTCCTAACGCTACTGAATTTATAAGCGTCTCCACAATGTCTCCATATGCATTAAATGGATAGATAAGGGGCAGGTGGGCCTGGAGGCAGCCCAATCCCCCTTAAAGGAACAGGAACACACTGGACACCCAGCAAGAGCACAATGGCAGCAAAGGTGTACAGTGTGTCCCACCTGCCCCTCATCTAACCATTTAATGCATGTACTTCCATTGTGGAGACTCTTATAAATGCAGTAGCGTTAGGACTGCAAGCATACACAGGGTGCGGTGAAGAGGCCTTGCAGCTTATGCATGCATTTGCAAATGCGTGCTAACTAAACCCTTGTTTTTAATGCAGACCGTTGGACAGGTTCATTTGGTCAGTTGGCAGACTGGTTGGTGAGTTGAGCTATGGAATGTTCTGAAACGCTGTTTTTGTCTTTCAAGAGATTACTATCTGCAACAACAAGGCACTGCAATGGGGGCAAATGGGTTTTTGGGAAATTAACCATATCCACAAAAATAATCAAAACCAACCGCAGGCAACTCCTACTTGCATTTTGGAAGTTGCCATTATCCCAAATGGATCAATAACATCCCTAAGGGGCAATTTTTTTGATTACGACAAAATTGTACTAAAGATACTTACTATGTAGTACTCAGTGCCAACCTAAAAAGAAAATTTCTTGAAAACAGTATCCTGAGAACCTAGTGGAACAAGCATATGAATTTTACCTTCATGGAAAACCCCCAAAACCAGTCAAAATTTGAAGGATCACTTCACTAGGTTCGTAATCACATTCCATTCACAATATAAAAAGATGGAAAATATACTAACAAATCATTGGGATATCCTATAACAAGATCCGCACCTAAAAACCATTCTCCCCGCATACCCTAGGGTTACATAATGTAGGGCCCCAAATTTGAAAAATAAAATTGCTCCAAGCTAATTTAAATCCACTATAGCTCCACCTACTGTGCCTGTACTGATACCATTGGTAGGCAAATGCTGTACCAATGCTGTAAAACATTATGCAAAACATGTAAGTTTGTACAGCATGGTCAAAAATCCTTTAGCACAAAAGGAAAAACTTACCAACTCAAAGAATTTTACAACTGTTCATCGGACTAAGTTGTCTATGGCCTCACTTGTCCCTGTGGCCTGGTCTATGTTGGCTGAACAATCTGAGCCTAAGGCAGAGATTCAGCGAGCATAGATGGTTCAGCGAGGGGGGTGAGGACCCACACAGTGTCCCACGGCACTTGCAGAGGTCCACCACGAACCCACCACTGGACTAAAAGTATGGGTCATCGAACAGATTTCTAGATCCCTCTCTGCAGCTGAAAGATTAAAAAAAACTGTGTGCTAGAGAAACATACTGGATATATAATCTAGATGTTCTCTCACCAGGAGGTATCAATGAAAGGATCGAGATAACTAAGTTGCCGACCGACTCCTGTACATATATGTCGGCAGTTTGAAGATGGATACCTCAGTAATGGCAGCAGCTGCTGCCACAACTGAGGTATCCATCTTTAGAGCCGGCGGTTCTGTTTAAGATAATACCAGAGCCATCAGCAGCAGCGGAGGCGATCGGGACCTGTCCGTGGCTGGGTATGGAGACGAGTTAGGGGAAGATGACCCCCACCCGTCTCCATACTATAGCAGGGCAGAAGCGACGTTAAAATGTCACTTCCGCTCATACGCCCATTTTTCTGTTGTCATTCTTTCAAATGACAAATTTTTTTTTTTTTTTGCATTTAAGTTCAAATATGAGATCTGAGGGCTTTTTGACCCCAGATCTCATATTTAAGAGGACCTGTCATGCTTTTTTTCTATCACAAGGGATGTGATACAAGAGATGTTTACATTTAAAAAAAAAAAAAAAAAAACTGTGAAAAAATAAATAAAATCAAGTAAAATAAATAAGAAAAAAAAAAAATTTTTTTAAAGCGCCCCGTCCCCATGAGCTCACGCGCAGAAGTGAACGCATACGTGAGTAGCGCCCGCATATGAAAACGGTGATCAAACCACACATGTAAGGTATTACCGCAATCGTTAGAACAAGAGCAATCATTCTAGCCCTAGACCTCCTCTGTAACTCAAAACATGCAACTTGTACAACTTTTTAAACGTCACCTATGAAGATTTTTAAGGGTAAAAGTTTGACGCCATTCCACGAGCGGGCGCAATTTTGCAGTGTGACATGTTGGGTATCAATTTACTCGGCGTAACATTATCTTTCACAATATAAAAACTTTAACTATTGTCTTATTTTTTTAATCAAAAAAGTGAATTTCTTCCCAAAAAAGTGCGCTTGTAAGACCGCTGCGCAAATGACAAATGACAAAAAGTATTGCAATGACCTCCATTTTATTCCCTAGGGTGTTAGAAAAAAACTGTATAATGTTTGGGGGTTCTAAGTAATTTTCTAGCAAAAAAATCTGTTTTTAACTTGTAAACACCGAGTCTGAAAAAGAGGCCTAGTTTTTAAGTAGTTAACATGACTTTTTCCATACATATGATATAGGCATAGACACATGTTTATCTGTATTTATACCAGCTATGCCATATACATAACAATGTTATATCTATACTCCTTAGGTTGGTCTTCCTTTGGGGGTGGCGGGCATTCGTAAGTATGGTTACGCTCCATGTCAAACCCCCTTCCCTATTAAGTGTAGTTTCCCTGACCCACCACTGGTATCTATCATTGACCTTGTACTTGAGTCTCTGACAAACCTGTTACCATCAGGATCTATGTACAAATATAGGTAAGGCTGTGCACACATTGCTTGTACCTTGTAAATGCAGTGTGTTGCACTTATCTAACATCTATCCTGTATTGACTAATGCAGACAAGTAAGAATATGATAGTTCAGACTATATGTAATTATATAAATTCCTTTAATATGTATCAATTTTCATTACCTTTCATAATTTTTAATTAATTTTTAATTTGATAACTCTCCCTCCCCTCCCACCAAATACATATAACCCCCCCCCCCCCCTTCTATGTCCTATCATCCAGTTATACTATGATTATCACTAATATAGACATATGTATATATACATATATGTGTTTATACATTTTATACATACATTTGCTATCAATCAAAATTTGTCTGTCTTTATTGTTTACCTAAATTACTGCTTGAGTATGGGGAACCAGCAATAATGAGTAATGAAAAATAAAAGATAATAACAAATCCCCACCCCAGCCCCCCCTTTCCCCTACCACCACTTAATAATTAATTTCTAATTCCTAATCAATTAATAATCTATTATATTAAATTTAATAGTTTTTATTATTAATTTTATTTTATTTTTATTATTATTTTGGTTTTATTATATCAATTTTTCTTGGTTCCCCTATTAAATATATGTTCCTTCTGTATAATTATACAGTCTTATAACCATGTTCTTATCATTGATCTAGTCCATTACTGTTTGATTTTTTGTCATTATTCATATGAGTCATTCGCTAATAATGCTGCTGTTTATTGTGTGTTTGTGATTGTACATCATTGCTTTTTAATCCATTGTTTCTTAAAAAGTTTTTATCTAGCAATTATTAAAAACCCACTGTCCCTTGTCCGATATTAATTGCCATCTCATAGTGATGTCTTCTACCTAGATATAGAATCAGCCATTGAGCCATTGCCTCAGTGTGTCGCCAATCATTATGTACCTATTATATTGGCCCCTCCCCTGCACACTTTAAATTGTAAATCCCGAGTTCCACATGTCAGCTGGAAAAAGGAGCGTGGCTGCCCTATCATCTGCAACGTGCATGCTCAAGAAACGCGTTGCTTTCCAGTGACGTCATCCCTCCTCACTTGCATACCAACTGCGCCTCAAGCCTCGTTCTGAGTTGTCTCCACCGTGGCCAGTTTCCTACTACCAATTGGAGCAAAGCGCCTCTTCCTTGAAGGAACGGATTGACAAACTGATGACCAGATTACCCCCTTGCTGGGACATATCCATGCCTACTCATGACTTCTCAAATATGACTTGCCTGTACTAAGTGTTATTAAACTTGTCCTATATCTGCACCCAGAGGCGCCTATATCCTTGTGTCTTAATAATAGCATGCAATGCCAAGCTGCGGTTTCCAAAGCGAGCAAAGTCTTTCTTGTATTAAGAGAGGTAAAGACTTCAGAGAGAGAGATATAATTTTGCCCCTGTATGAATCATTAGTAACACCTCATCTGGAATATACATGTTCAGTTTTTGGGCATCAGTTCACAAAAAAGGATATTGGGGAACTGGAGAAAGCGCAGAGAAGAGCAACCAAACTGATGAGAGGCATGGAGGAGCTCAACTATAAGGAGAGATTAGAGGAACTGAATTTTTTCTATCTTGAGAAGAGGAGATTAAGTGGGGATATGATCAACATGTATAAATACATAAGTGGTCCATATAGTGAGCTTGGTGTTGAGTTATTTACTTGAAGGTCATCACAGATGACAAGGGGGCACTCTGTAAGTCTGGAGGAAAGGAGATTTAATCTCCAAATACAGAAAGGCTTCTTCACAGTAAGAGCTGTGAAAATGTGGAACAGACTCCGTCAAGAGCTAGTTCTGTCCAGCTCAGTAGATTGCTTTGAAAAGGCCCGAATTCATTCCTAAATGTACATAATTTAATATGTACATTTACTTGGGTGAAGTTGATCCAGGGAACATCCGATTTGCCTCTTGGGGGATCAGGAAAGAATTTTTTCCCCTGCTGGAGCAAATTGGATCATGCTTTGCTGGGGTTTTTTGCCTTGCTCTGGATCAACTGTGGGCATGGGACTGTCTATATAGGATTGTAAACATTTTTTGTTTGTTTTTTCTTCTCCCCTTTTTATTGGTTGAACTAGATGGACTTGCGTCTTTTTTCAACCAGACTAACTATGTAACTATGTACAGAGAGGGGAAGATTGTCCCCATGGTTTGCTGTGTTCATCATCTGCTGGGCATCCTATAAATCCCTTCATTCCTGGCTGTGCAGGAATAGGAGAGTCGGTTGCCAGCGACCCCTACATGGGTAGTGCTACACGTTGATTGGTTAACATTTATTTACATGAAGCACCCCCAATCCCTAGGTAGATGAGGATCCTGTGGAAACTCTGTGTGCTTGACATTTTGTGGGGTGAAAGGAATTTTTTTGAAGAGTTAATTGCAGCACGATAAACTCAGGGAAAGAGGATTAGGTCACAGGATATCTGAAAATAGGCAAAAATTACTCCATACTTCTCTTCTAGCAACAGTCAATACAAGCTGTGGAACGTTATATTTTATGCCGAGACCAACAATCTGTCTTGATAAGCTATTAAACACAACTAGGTAGCACCTCTTGGGATGAGCAGCCACAACCTCCCCAATGTCCACTGTCAGAAAATTGTACTCAACCCTCCAGGACACTATTCAGCAGTAAAGCCTCTTCTCACAATGCTCCATACAGGCAGCCATCTTCCTGCTCCACTCTTACTGGATGCAAGGTAGCATAAATTCCATGTGCCTAGGCTAAGCTGCCCCCTTCAGCAGCTTGCTCTCTAGGCAGCAGACTTGGGGGCAAAAGACCTCTAATAGAGCCTCCTCTCCTACCAACAGCTCAGGACTCAAGGAACCTTCTCCAACGTCATCCTGTATATATGTATCCTTCTCCAGCATGCACCACTGGCAATAAACCTCCTAGCGATTTGCCAGAGAGGAATAAGTATTCATAGCTCAGTAACATTGTTTCTTCTTGCTCTGTCTGCCAGGGACACTCCGCTCTAACAGGCAGAAACAAACAATTTCTGAATTTAGGGAAAACCCAACGATAACATAAAAAATATTAGTTTGAACTTTGGCTGACTAAAGCCTAGATGCAACACTAAATTTGGAATGAGGACACACCTACTTAAGGCAGGGTCCCTACATATAAAGGTGTGCTCAATTGTTTTCCTGGACTGGAAAACTAAAAATTTGGGGATTTGGCAGAAACACTGGCCTGCTTGAGAGGATTTGTTGGCTACTGTAAGATTATGCAGGCTGCTCCACCTTGTTCCATGTTTGTATAAGACAGAAATATTTACTACAGAAAATTGCCGTTAAGGCAAAGAAAGGTACTGAGATGGCAGTAGTGCCAGTACATACTTAAAGTATAAATAAAGGCAAAACTGTTTTTTTTAATTTTGGATAGAGTGGAGAAGGCTTAGAACATCTGTGATGTTTTTATTGCTGTCTGTGTCCCAGTTAGGTAGATTCAACCTTTCTATTTGTCCTGTGATCTTTATCACTAAGTGAAATTGAAAGAAAATCCCAAATTTTGGGTTGTCACCTGAATAAGAACAGAGGGGACATTTTGCGATGGTAACACTAGTTCTGGAGACAACCAAAGATTCCCTCACTTTGGAGAAATTTCCTCTCACTTTCTGTTTTGGCTTTGGGACAGGAAGGGGAGGGAAATCTCCACAATGGGATACATACGGCAAATAAACTGACAGGTGTTGTTACCCTCCCCTACCCAAGGAGAAAAGGTTTTGTCTTTAATTATGCTTTAAAACTCCATTGTGCTTGGTAGGTAACCGGGCACATACACTCACCGCCCACTTTATTAGGTACGCTTTGCTAGTACTGGGTTGGACCCCCTTTTGCTTTCAGAACTGCTTTAATCCTTCATGGCAAAGATTCAACGAGGTGTTGGAAACATTCCTCAGAGATTTTGGTCCATAGTGACATGAGAGCATCACACAGTTGCTGCAGATTTGTCGGCTGCACATCCATGATGCAAACTTCCTGTTCCACCACATCCCAAAGGTGCTCTATTGGATTGAGATCTGGTGACTGTGGAGGCCATTGCAGTACAGGGAACTCATTGTCATGTTCAAGAAACCAGTGGTGAGATGATTTGAGCTTTGTGACATGGTGCATTATCCTGCTGGAAGTAGCCATCAGAAGATGTGTACACTGTAGTCATAAAGGGATGAACATGGTCAGCAACAATACTCAGGTAGGCTGTGGTGTGCCAAGAAAATTTCTCTCACACCATTACACCGCCACCCCTAACCAAGGCAGGATGGATCCATGCTTTCATGTTGTTTATGCCAAATTCTGACCCTACTATCTGAATGTCGCAGCTGAAATCGAGACTCATCAGACCAGGCAACTTTTTTCCAATTTCCTATTGTCCAATTTTTGGTGAGCCTGTGCGAATTGTAGCCTCAGTTTCCTGTTCTTAGATAACAGGAGTGGCACCTGGTCTGGTCTTCTGCTGCTGTAGCCCATCTGCTTCAAGGTTCGATGTGTTGTGCATTCAGAGATGAGTTTATGAATACCTTGGTGGTAATGAGTGGTTACTTGAGTTACTGTTGCCTTTCTATCATCTTGAACAAGTCTGCCCATTCTCCTCTGACATGAACAAGGCATTTTCTTCCCCACCACTGCCGCTCACTGGATTATTTCTCTTTTTCAGACCATTTTCTGTAAACTCTAGAGATGGTTGTGTGTGAAAATCCCAGTAGATCAGCATTTTTTGGAATACTCAGACCAGCCTGTCTGGCACCAACAACCATGCCATGTTCAAAGTCATTTAAATAACTTCTTCCCCATTCGATTGCTCGGTTTGAACTTCAGCAAGTCCCCTTCACCACTTCTAGATGCCTAAATGCATCGAGTTGCTGTCATGTAATTGGCTGATTAGCAATTTGTGTTACCAAGTAATTGAACAGGATGCACTGCCTTTAACATCCCTTCCCAATGCAAGCCCATACTACATACTTCTACAATCCCTTCTGTGTTAGTTTGAATTTACCAGATTACATGAATATTATTCTGACCGGTACTGTTTAGAAAGAGATTACTATGAAATATCTTACCTTGAGGCTGTTCTGCCGTTTGACTCTTCCTTTTGGACTATGAGAGCAAATCCACTTGCTCAAGCTGTTGAACAAATAACAAATTGTCTTGGGAGAGGGAACAATGTTGAAAGGTGGAGGAAGCGTGCATTTGTCATCAAAATAGCTGAGCCACAACTTGGCCCGGGCAAACTTCCATTCTTTATCTTCGTGATTCTGGAAGTAGAACACAAAAAAAAAAGATAATAGTTACTGAAAGAAGGCATGATAGGAAGAAACCGAGTGGAATCTGTTATGATGATATGACCTTGGATGCATCTGTAGGAGTCCAGACACCCTGAAGTATTTGGCTGGGGAATAAACGATCACAGCACTTTTTAGAATAACATTCAACAAAAACAAGTGAATACTTAAGCTGCCATATAAACAAGATAGAGATCTGTGTATTACTTTGCGATATTACTCCCCCTGCACATTGCTTATAGGCTTAACTGAGCAGCCAACATTTCAACTTGGCTATTGCGACTACCTAATGTACAATAGTTCCTTGCTGCCCAATGATGTCTGGTATGTAACATAGTTTTACACTTTGTTTACCCTCTATTTGTATTTCTACTTATTTCAAGATGTGTGGGTAGAATGTTTATCACTGGAAAATACAGTTGTCTACATTCTTTGATCATTGCTTATTATTGATGTATCCAGTGATCAGCAGAGTATCAATGAGTAATACTTGCCTTCACTTCAAGAATTACTGGGAATGAATTACTAAAGGCATATAGGTTGTTCATTTTACAAGGAAATTTACACTTTGCAATGGAATTTTCCCTTAGCTTGGTTAAAGTGGTTAATATTCACTTTGCAAAGAATACCCAATCACATGCTAGGAAAAAAAAAAACCTAATATTTTTGCTTGCACATGATTGGATTATGGAAATCAGAAAAGCTTCACCTTATTTACTAAACTAAGGAAAAATATCTATTACAAAGTGAACAGCCTGTTTGTCTTTAGAAAATCATCCTCATTGTCTCTATGGATAAATTTGTAAGGAAGGTTGTACTATTTGCTTACTATTTAAGGCTAGGTTCACAGATGTCTGGCTGCGGCTTTGTTCACCGGTTCAAGTGCGGTTCCAGTTGCCAATTTTTACATGAATGTGTACCTAAACTGGACCCAAAATCGCACAGGACCCTTTTAAATAACGGACCGCAGCCACCCCGGACATGTGTGAACCGGGCCCATTGAAAGCTGGTCTGATACACATGTTATGCATGCGGTTAAAAACGCATCCAATTCGCATATATGTGAACCAAGCCTGATTGTTTTCACTGATGTGCTTTCTTGTGTTTGTATGCATATGTGTGTGTGACTAATAAATGGCTAAATCTTGTTAATATTGACAAAACTAGATAAATGCTCCCAAGGGCTTTTAGGCAGCTTAGAAAGGTTAGACTATATAAAGTATATATAAAAAAATCTTTATTGGTACATAATATGAGTATAGAACATCAATTAAAAACCACATGAGCTCTATGCATGATTTTCATATACAATGAGATGTCCAATTGTACTTTGGCAGATAACAAAAAAACAGAAATGTATTTTCTTAGCACTCAGTTTAACATATACATTTCTTGTTTTTTGTTATCTAAAATTTGACATCCCATTGTATATGAAAATCATGCATAGAGCTCATGTGGTTTTTAATTGATGTTCTATACTCATATTTTGTACAAATAAAGACATTTGTATGTGTGCTTGATGTAGTCTAACCTTTCTAAGCTACCTAAAAGCCCTTGGGAGCATTTATCTAGTTTTGTCAATACATTTTGGGCTATCAGCACGTTGTCTCCACCCAGGTGGGTGGGTTCTTACTTTTCTCCTATCATGTTAAGATTGTCTTTTGCATTAGTGATTTAGCAGTGTAATACGGACTAATATTGTCCCATTTTCATTACCCAGACTGGATGGCAGAACCCATGATTTCCACAGCTTAGCAGCTGTCAAAAGTTAAATTAGCATATAGAAGAATTTTGCTCTCTATACCGGGAAGAGCATTTGCACAAGCAACCCAGAAACACAGGGATCAGAAAGCAAACTGCATCCTAGCATTCAGTTTTGTACATTTGTTTGTCATGTCAGGCATGATACAGGATATGCAGAAGAAACCTCTACCTATTATTTAAGTATTATTTAAGTGGAAGTGGATATATCGGGTATAGAATACATATGATGAGTTGCCGGGTGGTAGTAGGGAAGACAAAACCAACACATTTTTTTATAGTTGTGACCCATAAGAGAAGGCTTTTGGAATTTGATTTAATCTAAGTAATACTTTAAAGCAAACTGTGAATGAATGCACTTTCCCCTAGAATATGTACAATTTAGAATAAGGAATACATTTTATGAGTATCAAGAGGTACTCACAATCTGAAGAAAGTACACATAAAGAAACAAAGGGCCCTGCAAACTGTTCTTCTTTAGATGCAAGACATATCTTAGGTTCAGCCATTAGGGTATAAGGAGGTATGTGGACTGAACATTATATTAAATCTAGAAGAGGCAGATGAAAATAATACCACAAGCATCCAGCTGACCAGTTTTGAAGGATCTCACCCAGTCTACCCCATAGAAAAATGTATAGGTACCCACCATTCAAAGAAATGACAAGGCACTCAGAAAAGATTATTATTATTATACAGGATTTATATAGCGCCAACAGTTTACGTAGCGCTTTACAACTTGAGGGTAGACAGTACAAATACAATACACTTTGATACAGTAGGAATCAGAGGGCCCTGCTCCTTAGAAGATAGTATCCAATTTGAACTCATAAAAGAGAAAACATTCATGAAAACATCTATGCTCCTGTAATATGATATGGAAGAAGAATCTCTTCCATTGAAATTAAATACCAGTACACTATGCCCATTGTTTAGGCAAGGTGACCCCTTGGATTGTGAAAGCTACAGAGGCATATCCCAACTAAGCTCTGCCTAAAAAAAAATTTATCTAGAAGATTCACCATATAGTGGAAACATCTAAACCATATGTGAAAAAGAGCTCGGATTCAGAACTGAAAGATCAACAATAGATACAAATTTCTCTAAGGCAAATACCTGAAAAGCCCTATGAGCATGGAATCACCTGCTTGTTGATTTTAGAGCAGTGTATTATAGCGTAATATAAAAGCAGCTGTTTACAGCCATGAGGGAAGGCAACTTGGAACAAAAACTACAGCACAGACCCTTGTCAAGGGCCCTGAATATTATCAAAGGTTTTAATCAGGGTTATGCAAAGCGATGTATTTTTTTTAATGTAGCACTGGTACAGATGCTGAGATACAGTATGCTGATGATACAGATGTCGTTCTTTAATCCAAGGATGCACAAATGTCAGCTTCCCTGGTCATGGAAAAGACAGCAATTAGAAGGATACTTGTGTGTCTAAAAATGATGGGAAAGCCGAAAATGAACCACACAGAACTTAAAAGATGGGGACATGAAATTTTGAACAGGTAAACTCTTTTTCTTATATTAATACAATGATAAAATCAGAGAATGGTAATTGTGGACAAATTATAGCACATATAATGACATATCAGTAGATGGTGTCATGGCCTCTTAAAGCAGATCAAACTAATATTCTGTTAAGTGCAACAGAGGTTCAGCCCTATTCAGACCATTTGTCGCATATGGAGCTGAAAGTTGGACATTGTTACAAGCAGACATGAAAATACTTATATAGTATAGTATATGTGAACCCTTACCTTGTAAAAAAAAAAAAAAAAAACAACATTCATAGAAAGGCAAAACATTTGCAGGCAAAATGTTTATATATACTTATATATGTTAAAAATATACATATTGTAAATACCCTTTTTTCTTTTTTTTTTTTTATAAGTGATCACATAATCTCTGTTCTTAGCTGCATAAAGGGCTCAGAGAGGTGGGAGTGGAGAAACAGCACTACACTGATCTACATGTTTTCTCACATTCAGGACCTCATCAAGAAGCTTCCTGATGAGGTCCTGGATGTGAGGAAAAGCATAGAGGCAATATTTCCAGTTGTGACATCACTTCAGTCATTTGGAGCACATGCTGGCTCTATAGTGGCACGGAGCAGCAGTGCTCCTAAAGATCTTTGTTGGGAAGTCATTCCGGGTGCCAGGAGGGCACACAAGATTGTGAATGCATTACTTTTTATTTATTTGGGGATTTTACAATCAAGCCTTGTTGCACTATGATGGTTTCCTTGGTTTGAATATTTTTTATTCTCATGATGCTCCTGATGGGGACCTAAAGGAGACAGTGGACTACGTTTGGGTGCAGTTTGACCTTCTTATTAGCAGGGGTCAATATCTATTGGTGAATGTGACCCCTGACGGGGAAGTGTGGTGGTAGCACTCTGAATATTGCTTTGAAGACATGCACTGAGCACAAGTCACTTTAATGGACTATTTGTTACATTTGTGTGTTGGGACTTTTTGAGCACTTGGGCACTTTTTTGTATTACATATGTACTTTGAAAGGTTCATTTATGAATTTTAGGACACATTAGTACATTGTTTTGGAGTTTGTCCCATCATATATGAATTTTATTGTACATAATAGCACTTTATGAACTTATCAATTCTTACTGCACGTAACAGCACTTTATGAATTTATTAATTTCTATTGATGAGTTTTATTGCAGAGTGGGTAAGCAAAATTCTGTTTTTTAATCTTTGCCGACTTTATCCTAAACGAGAAAAAAACAGTTTTGGCATCAGATATATGTTAAGTTGAGCGATCATTTAAGCTGAACTATACAGAGTGGTATCTGATTGCTTTTAAATGAGCAAATACAGGCATGTATTCTCCTGAATTGGAAAACTACAACTTAGTGCCTTTATACATTCTACAAAGTAGTAATGTGCAGTTTTGGGTTTCTGCTTTTCATCTATGATTTAAGAATATAAAATTAAATGTGATTTTCCAAGCTGTCCATTCACTTTTCTATACAAGTAGGGAAAGTATAGAAGGATCATTTATTGGTTTGTGCACTTGGTAAATATCCCTCAAGCTGTGTACTGGCCAGGTTATTTTCAGATTGATCTAGCAGCTGTCATTGTAGCAAAACTGTCCGCTATCACTTTCTGAAAAATGTTTTTTCTTAAGATTTAGGTATATGCAACTATTCAGAAGCAGTTAATGACTTAACATCACACAAGAACAACATTACTGCATAAACTCAAAAATGTAAACCTACACTAAACTTCTTATGCCCCGTACACACGATGGGAAATTCGGCCAGCAAAAGACCGATGAGAGGTTTTGGTCGGAAAATGCGACCGTGTGTGTATGCTCCATCGGTCTTTTGCTGGCGGAATTCCAGCCAGCAAAAGATTGAGAGCAGGTTCTCAATTTTTCGGTCACAAAAAGTTCCTATCCGAAAATGCAATCGTCTGTACAAATTCCGACGCACATAATTCCTACGCAATGCTCGGAAACAATTCGACGCATGCTCGGAAGCATTGAACTTCATTTTCTTGGCTCGTCGCGTTCTTGATGCTCGAAAGTTCAAAGAACTTTAGTGTGACCGTGTGTATGCAAGGCAAGCTTGAACAGAATTCCGTCGGAAAAACCATCCAAGTTTTTTCTGATGGAATTTCCGCTTGTGTATACGGGACATTAGAATTACAAAATCTGAATGCTGCTTGAGAAAATTATGTTAAATTGTAAGCCTTTTTTTATAGAGCAAATGAAAACTGAACTACTTCTTCTGATGCTTGTTTATGAACACACATAATCCCCTACCCAAACCCTTTTGTAAGCAGCATCAAGACCATTATCAGATTGCTGGTTACATCTATGGACCTCAGTTAGTAGGGATGAGGGTAGAAAATGTAGAAACTTTAATGGGGTCCCTGGAACTGAGAGGATCAGCTATGACCATTTTCCCCCTCACTGTACCAATAGAAGCACCATCATTAGGTTTTCATTAGCTAGAAGAGTTTCTTATGCTTCACAGATCCCTTGGTGAATACTCAATAGACATAAAACCTTCAATGTTCTTCCATGAAAATAAGAGTCTTATGGGTACAGTTAGTCTTAAAAATCTCTCTATTATCATTGATGTAAACATTTTTCTTCAACTTACCGCTATGAGTTGGAAGCTTTTGTGCAGCATGGCCACCAGAAGCTTGGTAAGTACAATCACCACGACCACATTATATGTTCCAACAATCAGAGCTCCCACAAATGACTGCAGTTCTTCAGTGTAACTAAATCTGGTCACAAAGAGCGCTACATGTGCCAGTGAGAAGATATACCAGAACAGAGCATAGCATGTTCCAATAAACCTGCAACAAAAGACAATAAATAAAAAGTTGTAAAGCTCCTTCATTAGTCACAGAGATAGTAACAGAATTGTATGTATTTAGCCCCATCTCGATCCAGCGATGTGCACGAGAGCCTCAGCTCCCCAGGGACTCTTCCTCCTCATTGGCTGAGGCAGCAGCGAGAGCCATTGGCTCCTGCTGCTGTCCATCACAGCCAGTGAGCCAATGAAAAGACAGAAGGGTTAGGGCCGAGCAGCGGTTTTGTGTGTGAACAGACACACAGAGCCGCGGCTTGGGAAGGAGCCTGCTTGGGTGCCCCCAGAGCAAGCTGCTTGCTCTGGGAGCACTTGGCAGGAGGAAGGGGCCAGAAGTGCTGACAAGGGACCCAAGAATAGGAGGATCCGTGGCTGCTCTGTGCAAAACCACTGCACAGAGCAGGTAAGTATAACATGTTTGTTATTTAAAAAAAAAAACACAAGACTTTAATATCACTTTAACCACAAGCTTTATAAAAACCAAAAAGAACCATGGTATATATATTGCATGAGTTAAGTACAAACATACAATTATAAAAATGGCATTGTTCTGTAAACCTTATAGTACCTTGGCACAGTATGCTCAAACTAAGCTCAAACTAAGGCGTAAACACCTAGTGCATTGCCAGAGATTTATTGTAAAGGACGAGAATGTTAACAAAATGGGTACTCACAAAACCTAGCTTAGCTGTGAGAAAGGGGGTGTGCCCCTGAAACACGTTAGCTCACCAGAATGGCTTTGCTTTTCAGGCTACGTGATTCCGTACTGGATTGTGCCTCATGGTTTTAATGCCTTCTTTTCTTCAACTTTTGTGAGTACCCATTTAACATTCTTGTCTTTTACAATAAATCTCTGGTAATGCACTAGGCATTTGCACGCTCCTGTGTGTTTTGTGTAGTTTTGACTTGATTCCCCGATCTGAGGAGGGCTGCATCGACAGAGCATTCCTGACAGATGTCGTCCTTTCCATCCATGGTCTGCTGTACTTTTTGCCTCTGGTGGATTTAAGAGCACTGAAAGTGGTTGCAAGCAAATGTTATATATTTCAGCTTACCAGTTGCAACCTGGACTGTAGCTGATAACGTTGCTGCTGTATTATTCTTCTGCAGTGTGGACAGGGTTAAACTGAATTCATTAATGCAGAAGTGCAGCGGCCATCTTTTAGGAGACCACTTTGCAATGATCAGCTATGGAGTGTGTCCAGTGCAGGCGGCAGCCATATTGGCTGTGGCTGGATTGAGTGATTGGGAAGCAACAGAGCAAGGGGACAGTGATCTGGGCTGCTGGAAAAGGTAGGTCTGTTGTGGCTTCAACCTGAAGTATGCAGAGATGAAGCACTGTAAGGACCATGTGCTGCTGCAGCTGAGAGGGAGCACCACAAGGTTGCAATGAAGGGGAAACAGTGGTGTGCTGGAGCTAACTGATGGTATGACACCTAATGGAAGAATGTTGATCGGAGACTGCTGCTGCCAACATGCTCTGTGCAATGCTACATGTGAGGGGACCTGGATCCAGAGAGCCTGCCCTGGGGATAGGGCTAGACATGGTGAGTGACATGGTGAGTGACTGTGACCATCAGCAGACCCCTAACCATTAGGAGAGGATCACCGGCTACTACTGCTGGGTGCTAGCTCGTGATTGATAACCCTTTTGCAAACCTTGCCCCAACTCCCCTTTATTTGGGAATAATACATTGCCCCTTTGGATTAAAAAGACTGTACTGGAGAGCACATCTACCACTTTTAAGGGAGGAAAAAGGTACTGTCTCAGCAAGATTTAAAGAGAGAGATCACAGCAATTACTATCCCTGTCTGCGTTGTAGTTGACTTTTATTGAATCAGACCATGTGTTCAGAGACCAAGAAGAGGGTGCCCTGGGACTAGTAAGAGACTAACTTCATAAAACTTCATGCAACTAACTACATACTGATATCCAGAATACAGCAAGTGTTTAACCATATCTCTCAGAGTAACATTATTGTCTTATTGATTGTTTGTACAATTGTGAAAACCTCTCTTCTTTTAGGCTATATTTGGCCTAAAATTATGTAATGCATAATATGAGCTATCTGGTGAAAATAAAAGGGAAACAAATGCAGTTATCATATCTAAGGACTGATAAGCCGCAATATATAAAATGTTTGTTTTTGGGTTTTCGTTTTTATGTTCTGAGAAGTGTATATTTATACATCATGCTTTCTCACTGTGACAGCGAGGAGCTGCAGAGGGTTTTCTTGGAAATTTGTGTCCTGCATCACAACCATGCACTCTCAAATACAGTGCATCAAGAAAGTATTTATAGCGCTTCACTTTTTCCACGTTTTGTTATGTTATAGCCTTATTCCAAAATGGATTAAATTCATTATTTTACTCAAAATTCTACAAACAATACCCCATAATGACATCATGAAAGAAGTTTGTTTGAAATCTTTGCAAATTTATTAAAAATAAAAAAGGAAATAAACCACATGTACATAAGTATTCACAGTATTAGCTCAATACTTTGTTGAAGCACCTTTGGCACCGATTACAGCCTCAAGTCTTTTTGAGTATGATGCTACAAGCTTGGCACACCTATTTTTGGGCAGTTTCTCCCATTCTTCTTTGCCAGACCCCTCAAGCTCCATCAGGTTGGATGGGGAGAGTTGGTGCACAGCCATTTTCAGATCTCTCCAGAGATGTTCAATCTGGTTCAAGTCTGGGCTCTGGCTGGGCCACTCAAGGACATTCACAGAGTTGTCCCGTAGCCACTCCTTTGTTATCCTGGCTGTGTGCTTAGGTTTGTTGACCTGTTGGAAGATGAACCTTCGCCCCCAGTCTGAGGTACAGAGCGCTCTGCAACAGGTTTTTTTCAAGGATGTCTCTGTACATTGCTGCATTCATCTGTCCCTCAATTCTGACTAGTCTCCCAGTTCCTGCCACTGTAAAACATCCCCACAGCATGATGCTGCCACCACCATGCTTCACCGTAGGGGTGGTATTGGGCAGGTGATGAGCAGTGCCTGGTTTTCTCCAGACATGACGCTTACTATTCAGGCCAAAGAGTTCAAGCTTTGTTTCATCAGACCAGAGAATTTTATTTCTTATAGTCTGAGAGTCCTTCAGGTACTGAATTTACCACAGGTGGACCAAAATTAAGTTGAAGAGACATCTCAAGGATGATCAGTGGAAACAGGATGCACCTGAGCTTAATTTTGAGTGTCATGCCAAAGGCTGCGAATACTTATGTACATGTGATTTTTTCATTTTTTATTTTAAATAAATTTGCAAAGGTTTCAAACAAACTTCTTTCACATTATCATTATGGGGTATTGTTTGTAGCATTTTGAGAAAAATAATGAATTTAATCCATTTTGGAATAATGCTGTAACATATCAAAATGTAGAAAAAGTGAGTGTGCACTACAGCAGTGCCTGCAAGAAAAACTGAAATATTGAGCAAGTAGGCATCTTAAGGAGAACCAGTTCAGTCTACACTTATCCACTGCAAAAGGGTGTTAAGTCAATGCCAACTAGATATGTGTGGTTCGTTTCGTTCCAAATAAATATTCGGTCGAATTTTCCTTATTTGGAGATTCGGATGTATCCGAATTCCCGAATTACAATATAAACAAATTTGACCGAATGCTTAAATTCAAATTCATGCTTTAAAAACTTAAATTCAAAGAAAATTCGAACAATTGTGAATACAAATCCCAAATACGAATCCCAAATACAAATTGAACGAATCAACGGAATTTAACGAAACAAAAAAATAGATTAACAAATGGAAACAAAACAATTTTTTTTGTCATGCACATGTCTAATGCCAACTTGTGCAAAACTTGAATGGGTGACAGAAAGAGTTAAGATAAAATGTCATTTTTACTGGGTGCACTAGATGGACAAAACAAAAGATCCAAAATTTTACAGCTGTCATCAGAAAAATGAGGGGAACTTCTCTTAAGGGGACACCTGTTCTAGTGACGATTGGCTTTGAGGGGTTTATTGGAGATATTTCCTCTCACTTCCTGTTGTATCTCCAAGACAGGAAGTGAAGAGAAATTACCCCAGTGGTACATCAAAAGAGAAAAAAGGCTTTACATACACTTTAATTTGCATCTTGCGGTTTAATATATAAGGCTTACTTTGCCTATAACAGTCTTTCTCTGTGTTGTTGGTCTGAGATACTCATATAAAAGAGATCAGCTTGATGTAAATAATGTTATCAATGTGTGTGTGTTTTAAAAAACCCTACAACTGTGCATAGTTTGTAAATTTCATGTGCACAAGAGCATCCATATTTGCTCATTACATACACAAGCTCTGCTTGCTTCTTTGGAGTGCTGTGCAGTATTTGTGCTTTACTAATTCATCTCACAATGCAAGTATAATTCCCTAGGTCGGTGATATCTTATCTCATCAGTGGTTAAGCAGATTATATTTCACCAGTAAGCCCCATACACATGGGCAGAATGTCGGGAGATATTTGCCAGTTCAAAATAAACCAGCCAACATTCTGCTCGTGTGTAAGTCGGTCTGTCGGACGTACATGCTGGAAAACCAGCAGCCGACCGACTCCAAATCAGCTCTCTCAGCCAATGGCAGGGGCGTCCCCCCATTAGAACACAACAGCTCAGTGGGGGAGATCACTGAACTAACCTAGCATGGTTAGTGTAGGAGCTCCGACCGGTGTGTACCTGGTGTGTACTTGGCTTTAAACAGATCTAAACTCCTGAAAATACCGCAGCAATGTGGCGGTTACATTGCTCGCTGGCCACTGTCATCTTCTCCTCAGGCAACTTCCATTTTGTTGCCTCTTGATTGGCCTGTGAGGGATGGTGTTATTTCACATACACACATGTGTCAGTCAGTCAGTCAGTCATTCCGGCACAGCTAGAATGTATTGGGAATGCATGCTATTTGTGTACATTCAATAGAAGATTGTGAACAGGCAGGTAAGTCTGTGTCACTGCAGAAGAGATATAGCATGCTTGAGCTGCCTGCTTGCATTTTTAACAACTTTGTTCACGCATTGCTGTGCTTTGTCTCTTCTTTTTTTCCCAACTCAATATTATTCTTATATTCCACAGTGTTGCAATGTGTTACAGCATGTTGTGCACACATATGTTACATGTTCTCTTTTTACAACTCAATTGAACTGAAGCTATAGTTGAAAGGGCAAATTGTCTTGTTCCTGTGCTGGGACTCTGTGTTGGGCACTACAAAAGGAGTTAAGAAACCTCACTCAATAAAATGTAACTGTGCTCACCTAAAACAGTTGTCTCCAAACTGCGGCCCAGGGGCCAGATGTGGCCCTTTGCTTCCCTTTATCTGGTCCTTGGAGCACTTTTCTTCCCAGTGATGCAAGACACTATTCCTCACACTGACATCAAAATGGGGCAAAATTCTTGCTACTGACATCAACGGGCCACTATTTCTTCCATTGACACCTATGATGGGGCACTAGTCCTCCCACTGACACCAATGATGGGGCACTATTCCTCCCACTGACACCAATGATGGGACACTATTCCCCCCACTGATACCAACAATGGGTCACTTTTCTTCCAACTGACAGCAAAAATGGGGCACTATTCCTCCCGTTGACACCAATTATGAAGCACTATTCCTCCCACTGACACCAATTATGGGGCACTATTCCTACAACTGACAACAATGGGGCACTATTCATCTCACTGACATCAACGATGGGGCACTATTCCTCTCACTGACACCAATGATGGGGCACTATTCCTTCCATGGACACCAAAGATGCATTGTTTACTCCCACTGATGCCAGGACAACGTCTGCTCCCAATACCCACAGTCCAGCCCCCCTAAAGTCTGAAGGACAGCAAACTGACCCATTGTTTGGAACATTTTGAGACCCTCTGACCTAGAAAAACTAATCATTTGCAGATCAAATCAAAAAGGAATTAGATTTTCACATGAATGGATAATTAAAATGAATCTGCTTTGGTAAATCAGCCCACTTCATCCATCAAGGAGTGCTGCGCAACATATATAAATTATATCCCCATACACATCTTCCCTGTATCTTCCTCCTTCTGTAGTAAACAAATAAATCAAATGATTAGAAAAAAGTGTCTTATACACATTATTTATGAAATGTATACTTCAAATTAAAGTTCTCCAAATCAAGTCCTTAGTGCTCATGAATTATATACACCATGTATTTGTTGACTGCTTCACATGCAGTATTGTCCAAGTGAGTCCCACCACCATTCACACAGGAAGCTTACCTGAATACATCGGCATATTACATTTTACATACATTGGCATATCAAATTTTATTTGATCAGTCAATGTATTCAGGTGAGCCCACCGTGTGAATGGTGGTGGGACTCACTTGGACAATGCTGCATGTGAAGGAGTCAACAAATGCATGGTGCATATAATTCATGAGCACTAAGGACTTGATTTGGAGAACCTTACTTGTACTAAATGATACATTTCATAAGGAGTGTGTATAAGACACATTTTATTTGAATTATATGATATATTTGTTTACTACAGAAGGGGGTATCTAACAGGGAAGACATGTGCACAGGGATAAAACATATATATATGTTGTGCTGAACTCTTTGATGGATGATTATTGCTAGGTGTGGGAAACACATTTCAGTGTGAACAGTAACATATTTACACATTGAAACTGTCTTTTTACACAAAGTTTATTAGGAGGTATTACATTAACATACAATGATTGAAGGTTGTGCAGAGAAATATACTACTAAAAAATCAGTCCACTTGTCTCAAAACTCTTGGTTTGCATTTGCTTCTTGCACAGGTTTTACAGATGTCTAATTTTGTTACATATATGGTTTACCTGGTAAGAAAATAATTTAACAACTATCTGTGTCATACATACAGCCATGGCCAAAAATAGTGGCACCCCTGCATTTCTGTCAGATAATGCACTACTCCAAAAAATTGTTGCAATTACAAATGTTTAGACATTTTCATATTTATTTCTTTTGTTTGTATTGGTATGACTCAAAAAAGTGGAGAAACAAAAAGCCAAATATCACACATTCCACGTAAAAAAACTGCAAAAATGGACTGGACAAAATTATTGGCACCTTCTCATAATTGTGAGAAATACCGTATTTATCGGCGTATAACACGCACTTTTCTCCCCTTAAAATCAGGGGAAAGTCGCAGGTGCGTGTTATACGCCGATCCCCGCCGATCCCGAGCTGTCACATTTTCAAAATCGCGGACCGCGATTTGAAAATGACGCCGCCGGAGCCGAAGTACACAGAGCCGGTCCTCGGCTCTTTCCGGCGGCTCTCGTTTACTTTCGGCTCCACTCGTAGTCCCGAGCGGAGCTATCCGAACCTACTCGGATAGCTCCGCTCGGGACTACGAATGGAGCCGAAAGTAAACGAGAGCCGCCGGAAAGAGCCGAGGACCGGCTCTGTGTACTTCGGCGCCGGCGGCGCCATTTTCAAATCGTGGACCGCGATTTTGAAGCCCTGGAAGCAGGGACAGGGGATCCCAGGCTGCACTGGGGCAAGGCTGCACTGGGGAAGGCTGCACTGGCAAGGCTGCACTGGGGAAGGCTGCACTGACAAGGCTGCACTGGGGAAGGCTGCACTGACAAGGCTGCACTGGGGAAGGCTGCACTGACAAGGCTGCACTGGGGAAGGCTGCACTGACAAGGCTGCACTGACAAGGCTGCACTGACAAGGCTGCAATGAAGGGCATTTAAATGTAAGTTTTTTTCCCTTCAACTTCCCTCCTAAAAGTTTTTTTTCCTTAAAATTCCCTCCTAAATTGGGGTGCGTGTTATACGCCGGTGCGTGTTATACGCCGATAAATACGGTAATTGCATTCTAAGTTTGTGATGCTCCTGTAGTTTGTAATTAAACTCACCTGTATCGATTGAGAGGTGTTGACAATATAGAAATCACACCGGCAACCAGTTAAAATGGTGAAAAATTTACTCAACCTTTATGTTGTGTGTCTCTGTGTGCCACACAGGGCATGGAGAGGCTTTGCTGCTTCAGGCACTGAATGTCTTGACTGTGTGCATTGCATTATTAAATCTGAAGACTACCAAAGAATTCTGGGGTGCAATGTAGGGTCCAGTGTCGGAGAGTTGGGTCTCTGTCAGAGGTCATGGGTCTTACATCAGGACAATGACCCAAAGCATAAGTCAAAAGGCAACCAGAAATTGTTCATGACAAAGCACTGGAGAGTACTGAACTGACCAGCAATGAGTCAAGATCTAAATCCCATAGAGCACCTGTGAAGAGATCTCAAAACAGCAGTTGGGAAAAGGAACCCTTCCAATCTGGGAGACCTGGAGCAGTTGGTGAAAGAAGAGTGATCTAAAATTCCAGTAGAGAGGTGTAAGAAACTCATTGATGGTTACAGGAAGCAAATTGATTTCAGTTATTTTTTCCAAGGGGTGAGCTACCAAATATTAAATTAAGGGTAAATAATGCAATAAGTGCAGCGCTAAAAATTAAGAAAAATAATTGAATTGGAAAGGTTATTGGGAAATACTTCAAAATAGTGAAATAAACCCCAAAAAATATTTTGAAAGTTAAAATTAAATAATAAAATTGTGAAGAATAAATCTGGAATAAACCAGCAAGTATAATAGTGAAATACTCAAACAGTGATGCTTCAAATAATACATGAAATAAAAACATAACAATTAACCCAAAAAAAGGAAAAAAATCCAAAAAAGAAAAAAATAGGAAAAAAGAAAACTAAAGCAATGTCCCAAAGTGATCATTAAGGAAATTCATAAGTAATGTGCCTTCCCAGGAGAAAAGGTGAATCACAGGAAACAAAAGCTGTGACGCCAATCTTCCTAATGCAAACTAACATGTGTTCAGGTCAACACCCAAAAGTGAGGTAGCTTGCCTACCAAAAAGCCAGGACTGCTGCTAACAGTCTCTCCCAGCACAGGGAATTTTAAAGTCTCCCTAGAACTTAATATGGCTTTTTGGTAAGCAAGCTACCTCACTTTTGGGTGTTGACCTGAACACATGTTAGTTCGCATTAGGGAAGAATGGCGTCACAGCTTTTGTTTCCTGCAATTCGCCTTTTCTCCTGTGGAGGCACATTACTTATGGATTTCCTTAATGATCACTTTGGGACATTGCTTTAGTTTTCTTTTTTCCTATTTTTTTTCTTTTTTTTGGGTTAATTGTTATGCTTTTATTTCATTTATTATTTGAAGCAGCACTGTTTGAGTATTTCACTATTATACTTGCTGCTTTATTCCAGATTTATTCTTCACAATTTTATTATTTAATTTTAACTTTCAAAATATTTTTTTGGGTTTATTTCACTATTTTGTAGTATTTCCCAATAATCTTTCCAGTTCAATTATTTTTCTTAATTTTTAGCGCTGCACTTATTGCATTAATTATTATATTGGAAGTTTTGTGGTATTGAACTTTGGGTGCTGGCTGCTTCACACTCTTTATTATTTGCTAATTATTGAGCGCAGCGTTGACCTTAGGGTCTTCTTTTTTCATTAAATTAAGGGTGCCAATAATTTTGTCCAGTCTATTACTGGAGGTTCATGAGGAATGTGTCAGATTTAGCTTTTTGTTTCTCCACTTTTTTGTGTCGTACCGATACAAACCAAAGAAATAAATGTAGGAATGCCTAAACATTTGTAATTGAAACAATTTTATGGGTGAAGTGGTGCATTATCTGACAGAATTACAGGGGTGCCAATATTTTTGGCCATGACGGTATTATTCATTTGATTATTTGGTTTTCTGTTTCTGTTTTTTTCTGTCTTCAACTGGTAGTGATCAGTTTACTTTTATGATGATTGTTATTATTATTAAAGTGGAATTCCAGCTAACACCCACCCCCCAAAAACTATGTTAACTAACCTTTGTTAGAAAGATGTATATACTTGTCTATTTTCAGATCACTCCAGTCTGGTCATGTGATCTCCCCGGTGTCAGCCAGGAGAAGCTACATGGGAGAGAAGAGAGTGCTCTGTTGTGGGTCATCCCTCTTCTCCCTGAAGCCACGCTGGCTGACACAGGGGAGAGGGATAATGGAACAGAGCAGCTTGCAAATTGGTAAATACACAGGTCTCACACAGTAGTAGTAGGGTAGTTAGGGTTAAGCTGGATTTCCACTTTATTGTTATAAATCCAGGTTCCACCCATTAGGGACGCTTCAAACCTTACTTTGATTTTAAGTTGGCAATATTAGTTATTTAAATACCAGTAGCCAGAGGAGGTACAAAATGACTGCCATCTCATGACATGGTTTTATAGGTTAGGGCTATTAACATCAATAAAGTATATTGTAAATAGGTGTATGTGTGTTTTCTACTAATGATATATATTTTGAGTCCATTTGTGCTGGTCTAGGTCAGAAAACTAGTAGTAAATATTTATTTTTTGTTTGTTGCAGTTTATATCAGTGAAATTCATATAATTATGGCAGAAAACCTTGTAAAAAAAATCCGCAAAGGGACTTACGAGTGGAAAGTGTCATTGCTCTGTCGCTCACAAAAGATCCCAACACAGTCCTTTGGTTCATTGGTTGTATAACCTTTATCATACAGTTGGGTTAGACCAATAGTGAAGGAAAACAGCACAAGGAGGAACATTCCCAAGAACTTGCCAAAGTCTTGTAACATCTGACCCATGGATATCTACATGTTAAAAACAATTGCCAGAATTAATTTTAAGAAATGTAGAAAGAGACTGTAAAGATAATATTTATTACAAGCTGTCCGTCTGACTGTCATTGCCTTATCCTAAAGGAATTAAAGTTCATTTGCAAAGGCTAAAAGCATATGTGAACCAGATTCCCTTCCAGAGAAAAGTACGGTAATTAGAACAAAGCATAAAGAAAAGACTTCTCCAATCAAACTTTCTTTACTAATCAATACATTTAATTTGTGAAGACATATTATACCTTGATGGCACCAGGGTTTCCAACCTGTCTCTTTATAAAACTTGAGATTACTGACTTCATCAAATTAACCATGAAACCTGTATTATTAAAGACATTAATTTATAACCACTGGACATGTCTTAATGTAGATTCTGGCTGATACAGATAGGGCAGAGGGAGGGGTGGAGAGATCCCTTGCTGGGTAAGAGGCAGGATGTACCTACAGTATGCAGGAGGCTAAGTAGGGCACCTTGGTAACTCCACCCCCAGGCTGCTTCTGCAAGAATCCTGATAGAGATTAGAAATTGGAATATGTCCAAAAGGAGCAAAGTACGTACAAAATTATTTTTGGTTCAGAGCATGGAGTTGGAGGGAGAGGCTTAGAAAAGTTATTATCATTGCCTGGAGCTCATCTTTAAAGATGTTACCTTTTTTCTAACTTAATTTTTTTTGCCACGCCTCCCCCCCTCCCCACATAAGCTCCTTTGCAGGATTCAGGTCAAAGAACTATCTTAAAGAGGAACTGCAGTCTGCTCACATAATTTATAATAAAAACATCTTTCCCATTCTGAAGCTTCCCTCCAACCACTTTGCATATTATTTTATATATACTGTGATTCTGTACTTGCCAAATATGCTGCAGAAATCTCCCTCCACTAAGTCTGGCTGCATCCATTTTAACTGTGGGCAGCTGAAGCTGCTGCCTGTTCACTTCCTGGATTTACACAGACACACAGAGACACACCTCCAGCTCTGCAGCCCTGCAGCTCTCATTCACCCTCTTATGACTCACCCCCCCTCCCTTCTTGGCAAACTCTCAAGAGAGAGAGAGAGCTATGCATGATGTCATAAGCCTAGGCTAATGACCAGACAAGAAACAGGAAGTGGGATGTATAAGGTATTTACTGGCAGAAAAAAAAAATTCCTATCCAAAGTTAAAACAACAAGGGCAGAAGATTTAATAGATGGGAAGTTGAAAAAATGACTGAAGGTCCGCTTTAAGTCCAAACTGTATGGTGTGCTTGCTTCTGAAGGGCTTTTCAATCTTGCCAATCATACCTTCTTGAAAAAGCCATGATCATCCTATGATCCATGATCATCTACAATTGAGCATGCACAATTGCACAGTGCTGCAGTTGTGCACAATAATTGCAAGTAATTGGAGGATAATTAACGATCATCTAATGGCCACAGCAGAAGGCAAACAGAGCAGGTTGGGCAAATCTAATTTTGAGAATCTATGACAAATTGAAGGCGTTTCAAAGCTTGCATAAAGGAAACTACGAGTTTAGATTCTCCTAATTTTTAATCTCCATAGTTGCCAAAAAATAAGAAATAAATTACAGGCATATTTTTTGCTATGCGTCCACAAAGTCACTGTAGGCAGAGAATTTAATTAGATGGGGGGTATTTATTTAAAATAGCATATTGTTGACTTATTGTACAATTTTAAAATACTTCATATACAAGAAGATTTATCGTAAGGACAGAAACACAGCCAAAAGGGAGTGTGCCTTATTAAAATTATTTATGGTTTTATTTAAACTGTAGACTGTATTTTTAAACGATATTAAGGTGCAGCAACCTAACAGCTCTTTCAGTGAATACAATAATGAAAAATTACACTGCAAACACATTTGGCATAAAATATTTAAAAACATAATTTGACACTCACCATTCTGTTTAGAACTGCAGGGGTACCAAGTGGAAAGTGAGGGAGGACTGGTGCTTAGTGGGGGGACAAAGAGAGCACTGGTTCTCAGTGGGAGCAAAAAGGAACACTGGTGCCCAGTGGGGACAGAGGGGGACACTGGTGCTCTGTGGGGGGAGTAGGGGCACTGCTGGTCAGTGGGGACAGAGGGGGACACTGGTGCTCTGTGGGGGGAGTAGGGGCACTGGTGCTCAGTGGAGGGACAAAGAGAGCACTGGTGCTCAGTGGGGAAACAAGAGTGGGCACTGGTGTTCAGTGGATGCAGAGGGGGGCACTGGTGCTCGGGGGTGTGTGTGGAGGAACTGGTGCTCATAAGGCAGGACAAAGAGAGAACTGGTGCTCAGTGGGGGAACAAGGGGTGGTCAGTGAGGGAACAAAAGGAACTGGTGCTCAGTGGGGGCAAAAAAGGGGCACTGGTGCTCAATGAGGGGGACAAGAGGGCACTAGTGCTGAGTGGGGGGACAAGGACTGACACTGGTGCTCATTGAAGTGAAAGGATGGCACTGGTGCTCAGTGGGGAAACATGAGTGGGCACTGGTGCTCAGTGGAGGCAGAGGGGGGCACTGGTGCTCTGAGGGGGTGGAGAAACTGGTGCTCAAAGCCAGGACAAAAAGATAACTGGTGCCCAGTAGGAGAACAAGGGGTGGCGGTGGCACTGGTGCTCAGTAGGGGGACAAAGAGAGCACTGGTGCTCAGTGAGAGAACAAAGGGGGGCACTGGTGCTCAGTGGAGGCAGAGGGGGGGCACTGGTGCTCTGAGGGGGTGGAGAAACTGGTGCTCAAAGCCAGGACAAAGAGATAACTGGTGCCCAGTAGGGGAACAAGGGGTGGCGGTGGCACTGGTGCTCAGTAGGGGGACAAAGAGAGCACTGGTGCTCAGTGAGAGAACAAAGGGGGGCACTGGTGCTCAGTGGGGGCAAAAAAGGGACACTGGTGCTCAATGAGGGGGACAAGAGGGCACTAGTGCTGAGTGGGGAGACAAGGACTGACACTGGGGCTCATTGGAGGAAAAGGAAGGCACTGGTGCTCAGTGGGAGAGAGGGGAGGGGGCATTGGTACCCAATACCTGGCTGCTTGATACCATCCAGACTCCTGTAGATGAATCATTCCCTTTCTCACTGTTCTTGTCTGCTGCTCTTTTCTCCAGCCACAGATGCAATGACAGCTCAAATGATCCCTGCTGTCACTTGTAAACAACGAGCCGGCAGCAAAGGAAGACTTCCTCTACTCACTTCTCTGCTAGGCTCTGAACGATGACATCATCTAATGCAGAGCCCTGCATAGGATGCGAATGGTGGAAGTCTTCCTTTGGTGCCAGTTCTTTGTTTACTTGGCTGAGCTTTCACTGAACTTCCAGGCTGAAGCGGAGGATGGAGGCACCTACTGATCCTCTTGCCCGCTCCATCTTTTTGGTGGCAGCTCTGCCTATAGTTGAGAGGTATACCTCAAGCTGTGAGGGGACATTGTGAGACTACAAAGACAAAAACGTGACTGTCCTGGCAAATCGGGGACATTTGGCAAGTATGAATCTAGGCCCCAAGCATAGTCAGAATGGGGTCCTACTAAGTTTTATGCATATGCCAATTTTTAAAAAGCTGGTATTTGCACAGGGTTTCAGGGGCTCTTAGGGTGGATTGGGGCAGTGCGCTCCACTTAAAACCTTATGGTGTTTACGAAGCAGTGCAACACTTTAGCTACCTTATACATAACCCACAGATTTACTTTAATTTGGCATATTGGACAAAGTAATTGTATTCCTTTGGGATTACCTGCCAGTGAGCTAAGAAGTTTATAATTAAGTAATTTTTGTCTGCTCATTGAAAAACTCAAAACATTATTTTGGCATGGTTGCAAATCTAGAGTTTTTTTTTAGCATTTTTCCTGTGTTTATAATCAATTTACTCACACAATTTTTATTTTAAACGATAATCTTTATTCTGATCATGTGATCCTTCAAGCATTATTGTATTTATTGGTTACCTAAGTTGTCATGACCCTCATTTATCATTAGACTCTTAATAAAATTGTGTAAGTGTTGGAAAATAAGGTGATTTATATACCTTATAATCAATTTACTCACAAACTTTTTTTTTTTTTTAGGATAGTCTACTGTATATTCTAATCACGTAGTTTTCAAGCATTACTATATTTAAAGGATATCTACGTCGCCATGACCTCTCATTCATTATTTAACTCTTTTTACTTAAATTGTGTAAGTGATGGAACATAAGGTGATTCATCATATACCTGTATGAACAATAATGTCCACACATATGTATAAATAGATCCTAGCGAGTGTACTCTGAGTCCTCGGTGCACAAAGTTCTAAATACATAGACTGCTGCAGTATATTGGTCAGTGCTTGGCATGTAAGGGACAGTGTTTGTCACTGAATGGTCTAACTGTGAGAGACAGACATAAATACTCAGTGAATAAGGAAAATAATCTACTATACTGAGACTGATGCACAAAAAAAGGACCTTCTCAAAGAGGGGTTAAAGTGGTTTTAAATGTCTGCATGCAACCTTTTTATAATAATTACTGATAAGACTGTCTTCTGTTTGTATAGAAACTAATTTTATTTTATATTTAGAACATATTTTTGAAAGGACGTATGACTGTTACTAGTCCACATATTTCTGTATAGCTGAATAACCTTGTTAAAATTGACCTATACTTTAATGCGCCGGTGCCTTATTTAGTGGGCCTAGCAGCCAATAGCCTTCCCCCGTCCAGGTGCTTGCTCATAACTGACCAACAAATGACCTGTAACTGTATGTTAAAAAAGTGTGCCCTGTGACATAAGAAAAGCCTGCAAACTCCTCTCCTTCCTCTATGCTGGGTCTGGAACAAACTATCAGGCTAGTTTAAGTTCACTGTACAGCACTAAACATGTACCGCTGGAAGACACTACACTACCCACATTGCCAGAACTGCTATACTACACTATAATACCAAAAGAATTGGGACACCTGTCTTTACATGCACATAAACTTTAATGGCATCCCAGTCTTAGTCCGTAGGGTTCAATATTGAGTTGGCCCACCCTTTGCAGCTATAAAAGCTTCAACTCTTCTGGGAAGAATTCCACAAGGTTTAGAAGTGTGTCTATGGGAATGTTTGACAATTTTTTCAGAAGCACATTTGTGAAGTCAGGCACTGATGTGGATGAGAAGGCCTGACTCACACTCTCTGCTCTAATTCATCCCAAAGGTGTTCTATCAGGTTGAGGTCAGGACTCTATGCAGGCCAGTCAACTTTCTGCACCCCAAACTCGCTCATCCATTTCTTTATGGACCTTGCCAGGACCGTCTTTAAAGCAGGGCAAAAGGGGCAGCTGCCCTGGGACCTGTCATTGTTGTGGGGCCAAAGCAGCTGCCTCATATTTGCCAACTATCCTGGTTTAAATTCCTTCATCCCTTGAGGTTTTAGTCTTGTGCTGTGTCCCAATATCTCAGTGTGAAATGCTGCTACTAATGCTGCCCAGCTCTGCCCTATTGTTATGTACAGATAACTCACCTGCAGAACCTGTGTTTACATGTAAATAGCGGCAGCATTCATATGTAAATAGCAGCGGGTGGAGGCATTGATATGTACATCATGCCCCCCTGAGGTCATATCCACAGAAATCTCTAGCAACCAATCAACAAGCAGAAATCATGTGCTGTAACCTCTAGCAACTAATCAGTGAGCCATAATGTGTGCTGTAGCCTTTAGCAACCAGTCAGTGAGCAGTAATGATACACTGTAACCTCTGGCAACCAATCCCAATAGCTGCCTGATATGATTCAGTAAACTGATTTTGAGTATAGCTGCTATTTATTGTATGTCTCAGAGCAGGCGGATAGCAAAACTGCATGGGGGGGCCCAAGAAAAGTTTTTCCCAGGGACCTTGCTTTGTGCACTGGTCAGAATCATTTGGTGGAGGGGGGGCGTTTTTCAGGGGTTGGGCTTGGCCCCTTAGTTCCAGTGAAGGGAACTCTTAAGGTGTCAGCATACCAAGACATTTTGGACAATTTTATGCTCCCAACTTTGTGGGAACAGTTTGGGGATGGCCCCTTCCTGTTCCAACATGTCTGTGTACCAGTGCGCAAAGTCCACAAAGACATGGATGAGAGAGTTTTGGGTGAAGGAACTTGATTGGCCTGCACAGAGTCCTGACCTCAAACCGATAGAACACCTTTGGGATGAATTAGAGCGGAGACTGCGAGCCAGGCCTTCTTGTCCACATTAGCGCCTGACCTCACAAATGCGCTTCTGGAAGAATGGTCAAACATTCCCATAGACACACTCCTAAACCTTGTGGACAGCCTTCCCAGAAGAATTGAAGCTGTTATAGCTGCAAAGGGTGGGCCAACTCAATATTGAACCCTACAGATGAAGACTGGGATGCCATTAAAGTTCATGGCATGTAAAGGCAGACATCCCAATACTTTTGGTAACATAGTGTATACATGAGTACCTTCATTGCTAAAGGACTGGGCCAGTGGTACTTGGTACATTGTAATACATTTTTAATAAATATGATTCTAAGGCTCGGGTTACACTGCTGCGACATGGGATCGGACTTGTGAGATCCCACAACATTTGACATGTCAATTTCAATGTTTCCCTATCAGAGCCATCCTAACTGATTCCTAAATAGCATCCAAGTTGGATCAAGTCAGAAGGAAGTAGCGGGGCAAAGTCGCAGGCAAAGTCGTATGACTTTGACGTCACAGTGGTGTGAAAAAAGCCTTAGAGAACATTTCATTTAATGACAATTTCAGTATACTTGCTGTATCTTTTAGGGGCTGTCTGGTTATTCCTATAGAGCATAGGTGAATGTTTATATGGCATACCTGATTGCAGTTGTTTGCTATATATTTTACCTACAGCGTAAAACCTTGCAATTGGTTCACAGCCACTGGGACCATCCCCTGTTACATGGAATTCAAACTGAGTTGAACTTGGCCGGCACAGTGGTGTAGTGGTAGCACTCTCGCCTAGCAGTAAGAAGGGTCGCTGGTTCGAATCCCAACCACGACACTACCTGCTTGGAGTTTGCATGTTCTCCCTGTGCCTGCGTGGGTTTCCTCCGGGTACTCCGGTTTCCTCCCACACTCCAAAGACATGCTGGTAGGTTAATTGGATCCTGTCTAAATTGTCCCTAGTATGTATGTAAGTTAGGGACCTTAGATTGTAAGCCCCTTGAGGGTAGGGACTGATGTGAATGTACAATGTATATGTAAAGCGCTGCGTAAATTGACGGCGCTATATAAGTACCTGAAATAAATAAATAAATAAAAACTTCACGGCATTGCACGCTGTGATTTTACAAAAGAAAGCAGCAAGGGAGAGAAGCACATCCTTACTCAACATTGAACGCACCGGTGAGATCAGTAACACCAAAAGACCCGGAAGACCACGGAAAACAACTGTGGTGGATGACCGAAGAATTATTTCCCTCATGAAGAAAACACCCTTCACAACAGTTGGCCAGATCAAGAACACTCTCCAGGAGGTAGGTGTATGTGTGTCAAAGTCAACAATCAAGAGAAGACTTCACCAGAGTGAATACAGAGGGTTCACTACAAGATGTAAACCATTGGTGAGCCTCAAAAACAGGAAGCCAGATTAGAGTTTGCCAAACAAGATCTAAAAAAAGCCTTCACAGTTCTGGAACAACATCCTATGGACAGATGAGACCAAGATCAAATTGTACCAGAGTGATGGGAAGAGAAGAGTATAGAGAAGGAAAGGAACTGCTCATGATCCAAAGCATACCACCTCATCAGTGAAGCATGGTGGTGGTAGTGTCATGGCGTGGGCATGTATGGCTGCCAATGGAACTGGTTTTCTTGTATTTATTGATGATGTGACTGCTGACAAAAGCAGCAGGAGATCTGAAGTGTTTCGGGCAATATTATCTGCTCATATTCAGCAAAATGCTATAGAACTCATTGGACGGCGCTTCACAGTGCAGATGGACAATGACCCGAAGCATACTGCGAAAGCAACCATAGAGTTTTTTAAGGTAAAGAAGTGGAATGTTATGCAATGGCCAAGTCAATCACCTGAATCCGATTGAGGATGCATTTCACTTGCTGAAGACAAAACTGAAGGGAAAATGCCCCAAGAACAAGCAGGAACTGAAGACAGTTGCAGTAGAGGCCTGGCAGAGCATCACCAGGGATGAAACCCAGCGTCTGGTGATGTCTATGCGTTCCAGACTTCAGGCTGTAATTGACTGCAAAGGATTTGCAACTAAGTATTAAAAAGTGAAAGTTTGATGGATGATTGTTAATCTGTCCCATTACTTTTGGTCCCTTAAAAAGTGGGCGACAAATATACAAACTGTTGTAATTCCTACACCGTTCATCTGATTTGGATGTAAATACTCTCAAATTAAAGCTGAAAGTCTGCAGTTAAAGCACATCTAGTTTGTTTCATTTTTAAATCCATTGTGGTGGTGTATAGAGCCAAAAAGATTAGAATTGTGACAATGTCCCAATATTTATGGACCTGACTGTATATGAAGGCAGACTGTTAGCATTAATGTGTACAGTTTATAACAATGTCTAGTTTGCAGGCAGTTTACATGATTTGTACAATGTCAGGTTGATCCATTGTTGTTTCTGGTTGTGCGCAATTTGAACAGAAAGATTTTAGATAAGAAAGCCAGTCGAATAGCATTTGCACTTGATTTCCATACTAAGTTGCATTCGATTTGTATACTAAATTTAAGGCAGGCCATAGCTACTTTCTGCTTGATTCCCTCGTCAGCACAGTCATTGTTTATAGGGGAATTCCCCCCCATGGAGCCATTGTGTTCTCCCAGCAAGGGGGGGACGTGGGTGTCGCAGGGAGCCGTCCCTGCTCGGTGAACACAGTGATTGATGCTAGTGGCTAAGGCCGCTGGCAATTATCGCATGTAAACGCTGACATGCTGGTTGTACCCAAGTTGAATGATGGATCGATTTGGGTACAACCAGCCTACCCATACTGTCCCTGCTGAACCGGCTGAGATTCAAACCATCTATGGGCAGCCTAATGTAATTATTGGAAACTGGAAACAATTGCAGCTTTGGGTGGCTGAATGCTGTGGCATAGAGTGTATCTAAACTCAAAACACACATTTAGGATCCATTCAAACCAGGTACGGTGGGAGTGCATTGGACGGTTATTTCAGTGCAGTCCCAGTGCAAGACAAGACACATTGGGGGTTATTTTTACGAAAGGCAAATCCACTTTGCAGTACAAGTGCAAACTACAAGTGCAAAGTGCATTTGGAAGTGAAGTCGCTGTAGATCCGAGGGGGACATGCAAGGAAAATAAAAAAACAGCATTTTAGCTTGCACATGATTGGATGATAAAATCGGCAGAGCTTCCCCTCATTTCAGATCTACCCCTTAGATTTAGAGCAACTGCACTTTCAATTGCACTTGCAGTGCAATTTCAAGTGCACTTTGCACTTGTAGTTTGCATTTGTAGTGCAAAGTGGATTTGCCTTTAGTAAATAACCCCCATGTCACTATGTTGTTTGTGAATTAGCTCTTAATTTATTGTGATTTAACAGTCCATAGTAGAGGTGTTTTTTTCTATTCTTTAGCTCTGATGAAGGGGGAGTTCTGAACCCCCAAAAATCATTGGTTCTGTCTTCTGATTTTTTTTTTTACAAACATTAATACAATTTTACTGTACTTTTTATTAACTTGTGGTCATCATTTAATCTTTCTTGGAATTATTCCAGGGACCCTATCTATTGTACCCCACAAGACAGAAAAGTACCTTTTGAAGCTGGTGATTAGATCATAAAATGAGTTATTTTTTGGGGACAGTACTCCTAAATCACATCTTTGGTGTAGCTTGTGATACTGCATTTCTGGAAAGAACAACAGGCATTTTCCGTGCTTGTTGAAAATGTTCTTAGCCTAAAAAATGAAAACGAATGCAGCCACCACATCTAAGGACCGGTAAACTGTAATATAGTTCTTGGGATTAGTTATCCTCAAGACCCGGTTCACACTAGAGCAATGTCAGACATCGCATGTGATTCGCACCACATTGCTGTACAGATCACATGCAATGTCTGTGCGATGCGATTTCAGCCATACAAACTTTATGGCTGAAATCGCATCACATTCACACCAAAATGGGGCAGGACTCTTTTTTTTTGGTCTGCACTGGAATCAGATCACATGGGTGTTCACACTTATGCGATCCGATTCCTGCACCATTTCACGGTTCGCACTGTGATCTGCTGACCAATCTGGGGGTGTCGCTAATTTTACATTGACACCCGCAGTGGTTTGCAGATCTCATTATGAACCATTGTGCGGGTCAGGTGCGATGCGGGAACCCGCACTGGATTTGCAGGGTTCTCACATCGCACTAGTGTGAACAGGCACTTAAGGCCTCATGCACACTGGGCATAAAAATGCTGCAGGCTTTTGGTGTTTTTTTCTTCAGCCTGTAGAAGCAACTGTATGTTAGCCTGTTTGCCCATTGCATATTTGGGTGTTTACAGGCATAAATGCAGAGGAGCATTTTCAGACTGGAAAACACATCAAACATAACAGGTGTGTTTTTGGGAGGAGCATTCAGGCAGAGCTCGAATAAGCATTTATTGCCCCTGAGGAACCTAATTCAGGGCCATTTTTCCTGGACTTCAGTCTTAATATAGCATTGAAATCATTTAATTATATCTGCTGTCCATAACTTAGGACAGAGCTGTTATCTCCAGGGGTCTAATTAGCCCTCCCAGTGTTTACAGTGGACTACAGAGCAATTCTTCCTTATGTTGTGGAGGGAAGGATTCAGTAGTTTACCAATAGATAACTGGGCAGGGCTGACACTAATTTATGTGATTTTAATCCATTAAAAAGGCAGGTGTCCACAAAAAGAATTAAAAATACGGAATGCATTTATGGCAGATCAATGGGTATATTTCTGTATTTGCATGGTCTGTAAAGGTACAAAATATAGGGAAATTTGCATGAATTGCAGATATGTATTGCATGTGTGTTTATTTTTTATTTTTTATTTAAATTTGGCCCCGAATTACACTGAAGAAGAAAACTAGCAAAAGCAGAGTTTAGCTTGAAAATGCATGCCTCACTACTGCCACCATGTGTTTATATTATTATTATTTTATTATTATAATACCTGCAAGTGACTATGGCAGCAGTCATTTTACCTGCAGTGGGCCCAGGATTGAGCTAGTTGTGTACATGAAGAACAATCGTAGATAGCTCAGCACATTGCCAAAAGCAAACAGACCCTCAGCCACTAGAGTTGGATGGAAAGCGTCCCAGTCCTTCCTTTCTGCAATGCGGTGAAACTAAAAAAGAGAAACATGAATTGGTTAGCGAATTATATATTGTACTGTAAAGTTTTGCAATATGTTAACTCACCCTAAAATACAGGGACTAACCAGGGACTGACAACATTTGCATATAAACATTGCATGGTTAATTATTTTGTCATAAATGCTACATCTACAGTGCCTTGAAAAAGTATTCATACCCCTTGAAATTTTCCACATTTTGTCATGTTACAACTAAAAATGTAAATGTATTTTATTGGGATTTTATGTGATAGACCAACACAAAGTGGCACATAATTGTGAAGTGAAAGGAAAATGATAAAAGGTTTTCCAAATTTGTTTCAATAATAAATATCTGAAACGTCTGGAGTACATTTGTATTCAGCCCCCCCCCTTGAGTCAATACTTTGCAGAACCATCTTTCACTGCAATTACAACGGCAAGTCTTTGTGGTGATGTCTCTACCAGTTTTGCACATCTAGAGAGTGACATATTTGCCCATTCTTCTTTGTAAAATAGCTCAAGCTCTGTCAGATTGGATGGAAAGTGTCTGTAAACAGCAGTCTTGCCACAGATTCTCAATTGGATTTTGGTCTGGACTTTGACTAGACCACTCTAATGCCCCGTATACACGGTCGGATTTTCCGACGGAAAATGTGTGATAGGACCTTGTTGTCGGAAATTCCGACCATGTGTAGGCTCCTTCACACATTTTCCATCGGATTTTCTGACACACAAAGTTTAAGAGCTTGCTATAAAATTTTCCGACAACAAAATCCGTTGTCGGAATTTCCGATCGTGTGTGTGTGTGTCACTGCATTCAGAACGATCGGATTTTCTGACAACTTTGTGTGACCGTGTGTATGCAAGACAAGTTTGAGCCAACATCCGTCGGAAAAATTCCTAGGATTTTGTTGTCGGAATGTCCGATCAATGTCCGACTGTGTGTACGGGGCATAACACATTATTATGCTTTGCTCTAATCCAGGGGTAGGCAACCTTAAAGAGGTGGAGATCTATCTGAACAACATGGAGAAGTCAAAGATCACACGGCACAGTGTCGCCCATTGTCCCCTCCTCACATCTGATTTAAAAACTCTAATTGCTGTACTACTGTGTTGCAATTGCTTGTAGTGCACAGTAATCGTGGGCTTAAATCAGGTGGTGAGGAGGCAACATATTGCCTCCTCACCACCTGTTAAACACACTTGGATCGCTTTTCAGAGGAGCAGCTGTGCCTGCTGCACTTGTGAATGAGCCCTGAGTTGCATTCTGTAGCGGGACCCTTAGGGCTCATTTACATGTACAGTTGGGGGGTGGTAAAACCCTGTGGTTGTCAGTTTTACCACCCCCAATCCCCAATCCCCACCCCCTTCAGCTGCTGAGGCAGCAGCCAAAGGTGTACACATGCCGCAGCAGGAATGAAACCCCCTGTTGCTTTTGGTGGATGCTACCGCTTGCTAATCATGACCCATTCAAGTAAATGGGGCCACTCTGCAAGCACCCTGCAACTGCATGCTTCTGTGGGGTCCAAGGGGTTAAAGCAGGCGGTGAGAAAGCAGCACAACACTGCCTGCTTTAACCCCTTGTTTGCTGTACTGCATAAGGTTGCAGGGCACTTGCAGAGCGGCCTCTTTCACTTGAATAGGTCATGCTTGGCAGGTGCTACATCCACCATCCATGACAGGGCATATAACTCCTGCTGCGGCTGCGACATGTATACACCCCTGGCTACTGCAGCTAAAGGGGGTGCGGTGTAAGCGGGGATAATAAAAACATGAAATAAATAAATGTGTATGCGCTAAAAAATGTAAATACGTGATGAAAAAAATATGATAAATATATACAATATTGATAAGCAATTAAGATAAAAAATAAGATATATACAATATTGATAAGCAATAAACAGTGTCAATCGCCTGTGAGAAAAGTGACTAAAATACACAACTAAATATATAAATAAGTAGCAGCATGCGACATGCAAAAATGTGAAAAAATTCAGGTGCTACTTAATAAATGAAGTGTCCAATAATTCAGTCCAAATCAATTCATAAGAATATAAGAGTCAAAGTGCAAAATAGTGTCCAAAAAAAATTTGGCATTCCTCATGCTCTTCTTAAAAGATGTGCTAATTATTCCTCATGCTCTTCTTAAAAGATGTGCAAATTATGGCATGCTTCAGTGCCCTCCAGTGACCCCCAATGGTTAATGCGCTCACCTTAGAGCGTGCGACACAGTGGTTAAACAGTGTCAAAACACGCATTAGAGCCACTCCAGGGCTCATACAGGGACTGCTGGTAATGATCTGTATCTCACTCAAATGGTGACATATATGAAAGAAAGGAGACTACATAGCATAATACTGCCAGGGATTTATTAAAAAGCCATAAAATTAATTCCCTCCAGGAGGGTACTCACAGATCCCCCAGATGAAGGCATGTGTTCCCTGTGCCGAAGACGCGTAGGGGAGGGGCAGGACGGAACTTTCCAAACACAGACAGGCAGAGGATTACACACCGCACCGCACGCCATAGGAGTCACCTGTATTCCAATATTACATACTCTGGATAGGTTGGTGCACTTACGCACCTAAACACTTACGCACCTCCTGGAGGGAATTAATTTTATGGCTTTTTAATAAATCCCTGGCGGTATTATGCTATGTAGTCTCCTTTCTTTCATATATGTCACCATTTGAGCGAGATACAGATCATTATCAGCAGTCCATGTATGAGCCCTGGAGTGGCTCTAATGCCGCGTACACACGGTCGGACTTTCCGGCATACTTGGTCCGGCGGACCAGAGTGTGCCGGACAATCCGCCCGTGTGTGGGCGCCGGCGGACTTTTCCGGCGGACTTTTTCCCAAAAGCCCGCCGGACCTAGATTTGAAGAAAGTTTTAAATCTTTCCGCCGGACTCCGTTTCGGGCGGAAAGTCCGCTCGTGTGTGTGCTGGTCCGACGGAAAGCCCGCTCGTGTGTATGCTGGTCCGACGGACCAGATACGACACGGGGGCAGGGTATTGCATCTCGCGCTCGCTGCAATAGGAAAAACAAATTTTCCTATTGCGGCGAGCGCGGGGCATACCAGGCCCTTAGGTCTGGTATGGATTATAAAGGGAACCCCCTACGCCGAAAAAACGGCGTGGGGTCCCCCCTAAAATCCATACCAGACCCCGATCCGAGCACGCAGCCTGGCCGGTCAGGAAAGGGGGTGGGGACGAGCGAGCGCCCCCCCCCTCCTGAACCGTACCAGGCCACATGCCCTCAACATGGGGGGTGGGTGCTTTGGGGGAGGGGGGCCACCCTGCGGCCCCCCACCCCAAAGCACCTTGTCCCCATGTTGATGAGGACAAGGGCCTCTTCCCGACAACCCTGGCCGTTGGTTGTCGGGGTCTGCGGGCGGGGGCTTATCGGAATCTGGGAGCCCCCTTTAATAAGGGGGCCCCCAGATCCCGGCCCCCCACCCTATGTGAATGAGTATGGGGTACATGGTACCCCTACCCATTCACCTAGGGAAAAAGTGTAAGTAATAAAACACACTACACAGGTTTTTAAAATATTTTATTAAACAGCTCCGGGGGGGGGGGGGGATCTTCCTCCGGCTTCGGGGGTCTTCTTCCGGCTTCGGGGGTCCCTCCGCTTCATCTTCTCCCGGCGTCCGGTTGGTTCTTCTCCGCTCTCTTCTCTCCAGTTCTTCGGCCGGCTCCTCTGCTGTCTTCAGGTAGCTCTCTTGCCAGCAGAGGTCCGGACTTCTTGTCTTCTTCTCTTCTCCAGATGCTGACACGACGCTCTCTCCGGCTGGACTGCTCTCCGAGGACTGCGTTGTGACTTATATAGGCGGAGACCCCGCCCCCTTTTGATGTCACAGTCCCTGGGCATGCTGGGACTGTGACATTTTAGGGGGCGTGGTCACTGGGTGATGTTGACCACGCCCCCTAAAACGTCACAGTCCCAGCATGCCCAGGGACTGTGACATCAAAAGGGGGCGGGGTCTCCGCCTATATAAGTCACAACGCAGCCCTCGGAGAGCAGTCCAGCCGGAGAGAGCGTCGTTTCAACATCTGGAGAAGAGAAGACAAGAAGTCCGGACCTCTGCTGGCAAGAGAGCTACCTGAAGACAGCAGAGGAGCCGGCCGAAGAACTGGAGAGAAGAGAGCGGAGAAGAACCAACCGGACGCCAGGAGAAGATGAAGCGGAGGGACCCCCGAAGCCGGAAGAAGACCCCCGAAGCCGGAGGAAGATCCCCCCCGGAGCTGTTTAATAAAATATTTTAAAAATCTGTGTAGTGTGTTTTATTACTTACACTTTTTCCCTAGGTGAATGGGTAGGGGTACCATGTACCCCATACTCATTCACATAGGGTGGGGGGCCGGGATCTGGGGGCCCCCTTATTAAAGGGGGCTCCCAGATTCCGATAAGCCCCCGCCCGCAGACCCCGACAACCAACGGCCAGGGTTGTCGGGAAGAGGCCCTTGTCCTCATCAACATGGGGACAAGGTGCTTTGGGGTGGGGGGGCCCGCAGGGCGGCCCCCCTCCCCCAAAGCACCCACCCCCCATGTTGAGGGCATGTGGCCTGGTACGGTTCAGGAGGGGGGGCGCTCGCTCGTCCCCACCCCCTTTCCTGACCGGCCAGGCTGCGTGCTCGGATGGGGGTCTGGTATGGATTTTAGGGGGGACCCCACGCCGTTTTTTCGGCGTAGGGGGTTCCCTTTATAATCCATACCAGACCTAAGGGCCTGGTATGCCCCGCGACGGGGCTCGCAAGGTGTCAATCTCGCCGATAAAAGCGGCAAGATTGACATCCTTTTCCAGTCCCGTCGCACCTGAGTCACGTTCAAAATGAACGGACTTGTCCGTGTGTGGGCAAGTCCGTTCATTCTGAAAGTCCGCCGGAACTCCGGCGAAAGTCCGTCGGAAAGACGGGCGGACTTAGCCCGCCGGAAAGTCCGGGCGTGTGTGGGCAAGTCCGTCCGTTTTAAAGTCCGGCGCACCTGGCGGACAAAGTCCGTCGGAAAGTGTGCCGGACCAAGTAGGATAGAAAGTCCGACCGTGTGTACGCGGCATAATGCGTGTTTTGACACTGTTTAACCACTGTGTCGCACGCTCTAAGGTGAGCGCATTAACCATTGGGGGTCATTGGAGGGCACTGAAGCATGCCATAATTTGCACATCTTTTAAGAAGAGCATGAGGAATGCCAAATTTTTTTTGGACACTATTTTGCACTTTGACTCTTATATTCTTATGAATTGATTTGGACTGAATTATTGGACACTTCATTTATTAAGTAGCACCTGAATTTTTTCACATTTTTGCATGTCGCATGCTGCTACTTATTTATATATTTAGTTGTGTATTTTAGTCACTTTTCTCACAGGCGATTGACACTGTTTATTGCTTATCAATATTGTATATCTTATTTTTTATCTTAATTGCTTATCAATATTGTATATATTTATCATATTTTTTTCATCACGCATTTACATTTTTTAGCGCATACACATTTATTTATTTCATTTGGTCACATACACGGTATGAAACGTGGTTAGTGTGTGCATCTGATTAAGGTTTGAGAATTCACATTATAGGCATCAATCCGTCTGTGGCTCACAAGATCTTTGCACTATTATTGATAATAAAAACATACCACCCCAAATCTGAAAATGTGAATGAACCCTTACTGTTCTGAGACCCCTATAAGGCTGCTTTCACACTGATGTGCTGTGGTTTACCTTCACCACTAGTGCAGCACAGTGCATTTGCGACTTTCCTGGGTTACCTGCACTTTGCCATAGACTTCTATTATTTCCTGTAGGTGTGATTTGCTTTCAGAAAGTGCACAAAACTCGCAGGATATAAAAGAAGCCTATGGCTAAGCGCAGCAAACCTGCAGGAAAGCTGCAAGTACACTGCACTGCACCCGCGGTGTGGGGAAACAGTAGCAAATCAGTGTGAAAGCAGCCCTATGTTATTATGTCCAGTGTATTGCTTCACACTGACCTGAAGATCTCTTCTTTCCTGCTGCTGGCACCACTCTGGAGACTGCTAGCCGGGATAAGAGGTGGAGTGCAGTTGATATCACTCCATATGGGACAGGATCCAGCATTACAGAGGAGGCATCGGCTTATGCGGCTCTTGCTCTCTATTACAGCTCCAACGTTAGAAGTATTCCTTTAGTAATGCACTCTGTTTGATGGTCTGGGATGGCGGGTCAGCAAGCCCAGACCGCGATCTACCAGTCACCTGTCCACAAGTTACTGGTAGAACGCAATCTACTGGTTGCAGACCCCCGATTTAAACCATTCTATTGTAGCTCTGGTTGTATGTTTTGGATCGTTGTCCTGGACCTCTGCCGCAGTCTCAAGTCTTTTGCAGACTCTAACAGGTTTTCTTCAAAGATTGTCCTGTATTTGGCTCGATCCATCTTCCCATTAACTCTGACCAGCTTCCCTGTCCCTGCTGAAAAAAAGCGTCCTCACAACATGATGCTGCCACCACCATGTTTCACAGTGGAGATGGTGTGTTCAGGGTGATGTGCAGTGTTAGTTTTCCGCCACATCAAGCGTTTTGCTTTTAGGCCAAAAAGTTCAATTTTGGTCTCATCTGACCAGAGCACCTTCTTCCACATGTTTGCTGTGTCCCCCACATGGCTTCTCGCAAACTGAAAACGGGACTTCTTATGACTTTCTTTCAACAATGACTTTCTTCTTGCCACTCCTCCATAAAGGCCAGATTTGTGGAGTGCACAACTAATAGTTGTCCTGTGGACAGATTCTCCCACCTGAGCTGTGGATCTCTGCAGCTCCTCCAGAGTTACCATGGGCTTCTTGGCCGCTTCTCTGATTAATGCTCTCCTCGCCCGGCCTGTCAGTTTAGGTGGATGGCCATGTCTTGGTAGGTTTGCAGTTGTGCCATACTCTTTGCATTTTGGGATGATGGATTGAACAGTGCTCCGTGAGATGTTCAAAGCTTGGGATATTTTGTTATAACCTAACCCTGCTTTAAACTTCCCCACAACTTTATCTCTGACCTCTCTGGTGTGTTCATTGTCCTTTATGATGCTGTTTTTTCACTAAGGTTCTCTAACAAACCTCTGAGGGCGTCACAGAACAGCTGAATTTACACTGAGAGTAAATTACACACAGGTGGACTCTATTTACTAGGTGACTTCTAAAGGCAATTGGTTCCACTAGATTTTAGTTGTGGGTATCAGAGTAGAGTAAAGGGGGCTGAATACAAATACACGCCACACTTTTCACATATTTATTTGTAAAAAAAATTGAAAACCATTTATCATTTTCCTTCCACTTCACAATTATGTGCCACTTTGCGTTGGTCTATCACATATTATCCCAATAAGATACATTTAAGTTTTTGGTTGTAACATGACAAAATGTGGAAAACTTCAAGGGGTATGAATACTTTTTCAAGGCACTATAAGTCTGTTTTTTTACTTCATACTTAAAGGTGATCCATCACTGTGTCACCTCTTTATGCCTTAACGTATGCTGAGTGAAATTCTCAGTATCTGTTGTCAGGCCCGGATTTACTCCCTTTGCCGCCCCAAGGCCGGGTCCTTCAATGCCGCCCCCCCACACACACACACATACACACACACCATGTCCTTTATCGATGACTTCTACAATAGATCAATTAAAAACATATCTCCACACACGAGAACACTGAAAATAACTGGCTTTAATTGTACAGACTAAAAATACTTCAGGGTAAGCGCGCGAGGGGTAAGGATTTTTCGCAGGCAAATTTTCAAGGCAATGGCTGGTGTTAGTGCTTCAATCATCCCCGGCACCATGGTTGTTATGGTGTCAGGATGATTGAAACACATTATTTCTATCATTACATTGTAATATAAACTGAAATAGTTCAACTCACCATAATGCAGAATCATTGGGAGCCCTGAGCGTGTCACTTGCCACCATCTCTTGTCACTTGCCGCTATGCCTGGCACCAGATGGGGATGTCACTTGCCGCCATGCCTGCCACCAGATGGGGATGTCACTTGCCACCATGCCTGCCACCAGATGGGGATGTCACTTGCCACTATGCCTGCCACCAGATGGGGATGTCACTTGCCACCATGCCTGCCACCAGATGGGGATGTCACTTGCCACCATGCCTGCCACCAGATGGGGATGTCACTTGCCACTATGCCTGCCACCAGATGGGGATGTCACTTGCCACTATGCCTGCCACCAGATGGGGATGTCACTTGCCACCATGCCTGCCACCAGATGGGGATGTCACTTGCCACCAGATGGGGATGTCACTTGCCACCAGATTGGGATGTCCCTTGCCATGCTGCCTGCCATCAGAAGGAGGAGGGCGGATGTCATTTCTCTCCCCCGCCGCCGCACCGCTGACATTACTAGCTACTCTCAATTTTTTCAAAAATGGCGCCGGGCGGCGCAATCACGCTACTGCGCATGCGCCGCCCGGCCGAGCGCTTACGAGCTTTCCCGAGCCCGGCCGGCTTCGGAACGGCGCATGCGCAGTTGCGTGGTCGGCTCGCGGCCATCTTTTCTATAGGCACTAGTGCCCATAATAGACTTTAATGGGCAGCACGAAAGGGGGGGCGGCCGCGAAGTCGTTGCAGGAGCGGCGCCGCCCCTACACCACTGCCGTCCCGAGGCCTGGCCTTGGTGGCCTTGTGGCAAATCCGGCCCTGTCTGTTGTGGTATAGATGATGCACAGTACCACATCTGTTTTTCTGTATGCTGAGTGTAGTTCTTAGCATAAGTTATTATTTCTGCACCCTTAAAATGATCTTGTATGGTATCTGTTGTTATTTGCTAACAGCACTGCACAGTTTCCTTTCATATACATTATCTGCTCAATGTCTAACTTTTTATTGTGTGCATTCGTAAATTCCCTTTTTAAGCCACTCCCCTTAAACAATTTAGCCACTCCCAGTTTTTTTTCTGCAATTCATGCTACTTTCCTATCACTCTGTAAATGATTCCCCCAGTTTGACATCTCTGACTATGTAATGCATAGCCTCAGCCTTGCAATCCTGAATGAGACTAATGGTGGCCACACACACTTTAATAAATGATCAATATCTTTTCCAATCAATCATTTCCAATAGGAACAATCAATTTATAGTTGACACCACATTCAATTAATATACCACACATGATTAAGTGGATTTCAATTGATAGTTAAGATATGATCATAATTTGCAATCATAAATTATAATTTCTTCTGTTTCCAATATGTAATTTCATAATCTGATTGATTGAAACACGATTGTATTCATAAGCAACGTAATAATTTTCCTCCCTGGATGATTGACTCAATGTGATCGAATCTAATCTAGATTACGTCAAAATTGATCAAAAGGGAAGTTGTGGCTATTTGATTGTTTGCAGATTTGACCTTTTTGATTGAATCGCACATCAATTAATAATCAGATAATAAAATCTAAATGTATGTGGCCACCATAAAGCAGTCAGTAGAGATTGCATGGTTATCTGTTTTCTTTCCTGCTCATAATCAGGAACAAGAATTGCCTGCAGGGCTGATTGAGGCTGAGCATTTTGTAGGAACCCATGCCACTAATACTAATTTTCTTAGCTGCAGACAGGCTGATGTGTCACCAATAGCACAAGGTGACCAGACATCTGCTATTTGTCCCTTGCATTAGCTGAATTACTGTGATTTCCTCCCAGGTTCAACTGAAAAGTGAAGCAGTACACACTGGGAGAATATTTTGTCCTCTTCATCCATACAGTTTCTAGATTGCAAACTGACTTTTCAACATGTTGGCTTATCTAAGAGTGTGCTAAGAAAAACTTTTGATTAAGCTACAGAACCGTATTTAAGCCCCATCACTCATCACTCACCCAGTAATTAAACGGAATATAGTGGCTTTTTTTACAAATTTACAATGTCAAGATTAAAAAAAAAAAAAAAAAAAAATTATATATATATATATATATATATATATATATATATATATATATATATATATATATATATATATATAGTAATGTTATATATAGTAATGTTTGGGGGACCAGCTAGATCGCAGGACACAGGCTTTTGACTCAAAAGGAGATTTATTGAACTTAAATAGCTTTACAGCAGCTACAACAAAAGAAAAAGGTTTTAGTCTCACCGACTTGCAAAGTCCAGAACTGCTATCGCAGTTAAACAGTCCTTAATTTCTGTTGCAGGTAGCTTCCCCTGGCAGGAGACTTCCAGGCAGGACACTGCTATTCACTTTTGTTGCTCCACAACAAACACCATCCACATTCTCCTTTACACTCCTCCACACCCTCTCCAACTTCCTGTCTTGTTTTAAACCCACTTCCTCTGACAGGTGAGTTAACCCTTTTTGTTCCCTTAAAGGGACCACAGTCCAAACAGAGGGGAAACATAGCGTCCTTCCAGGACCCAGCCACGGTGTCCTGTACATATCCCCCCCCTGTGCCCCAACGCCATGGAGGTGGAGGCAACAGTGGAGCTCAAACAATGGACTCGGGAGAGGGCATCTGCATTTTGATGCAGTCTCCCGGGCCTATGCTCCACTACAAATTTAAATTCCTGGAGTGCCAGGAACCACCGAGTAACCCTGGCATTATTCCCTTTACCCTGTCTCAACCATGTTAAAGGGGCATGGTCAGAAATCAGCCTAAACTTCCTCCCCAAAAGGTAATATCTGAGGGATTCCAGAGCCCACTTAATGGCCAGACACTCTCGTTCAATTATAGCGTAGTTTTTTTCCGCTGGTGTTAACTTCCTACTGAGGAAGACTACCGGGTGCTCCTCTCCATTAATAACCTGTGACAACACCGCTCCCAATCCTACATCAGAAGCATCAGTTTGGACAACAAACTCTTTTGAAAAATTGGGTGCTACCAGGACAGGGTGTTGGCACAGTGCCGACTTGAGCTCCAAAAAGGCCTTCTCAGCGTCTGCATTCCACTCCACCATGACCGATTTCCGACCCTTAGTCAGATCGGTCAATGGAGCCGCCAACGTGGCAAAGTTGGGTACAAACCTCCTGTAGTATCCCACCATGCCCAAGAATGCACGTACCTGCTTTTTTGTGAGGGGACGGGGCCAACTCTGTATAGCCTCTACCTTGCTGACCTGAGGTTTCACCACCCCTCTACCCACGATATAGCCCAGGTATTTCACCTCCTCCATTCCCAAAGCACATTTTTCAGGGTTTATTGTAAACCCCTCCTTCCAAAGAGAGTCCAGCACTGCCTGGACTTTGGGCAAGTGTGATTCCCAGTCTCTGCTAAAAATGACTATGTCGTCCAAGTACACTGAGGCATATTTCTGGTGAGGTCGTAAAATCCTATCCATTGCTCGCTGGAATGTGGCTGGAGCAGTTTGCAATCCAAAAGGCATCCTTTTGTACTGAAAACTCCCCTCTGGGGTAGAAAAAGCAGTTTTCTCTCTAGCAGCCTTAGTCAACGGGATTTGCCAATATCCCTTGGTAAGGTCTAATGTAGTGATATACCTGGCTGGACCTAGTCTCTCAATAAGCTCATCTACCCGGGGCATGGGGTAGGCATCAAACCGTGAAACTTCATTAAGTTTCCGAAAATCATTGCAGAATCGCAGAGTCCCGTTGGGCTTCGGTACCAACACAATCGGGCTCGACCACTCACTCTGCGATTCCTCAATAATCTCCAGGTCTAACATCTTCTTCACTTCCTCTGAAACAGCCTTCCTTTGGGCCTCTGGGATGCGGTAGGGCCGGACAAAAACTTTGACTCCTGGTTCCGTGATGATATCATGCTCTATGGTACTCGTGAGCCCTGGCAAGTCTGAAAATTTTTCTTTATTTCTCTGCAAGAACTCCTTTGCCTGCTGGCTTTGGGTTTTAGACAGGGTATTTGCTACTTGGACACTCTCCACCCCAACCCGAGGCTCCAATCTTGCACTAGCCAGGGAGGTCACTGGTTCCCTCTCTGTCCAGGGCTTTAACAAGTTTACATGATATATTTGATAGGGTTTCCTCTTACCCGGTTGGTGGATTTTATAATTCACCTCTCCCACTTTTTCTACAACTTCAAAGGGGCCTTGCCACCTGGCTAAGAATTTACTTTCCACAGTGGGAATCAACACCGCTACTCGATCCCCCACTTGGAAATTCCTTATTTTAGCAGCCCTATTATAGACTCGTCGTTGAGCCTCCTGAGCTTTTTGTAAATGTTCCTTGACTAGTGGCAACACAGTTCGGATCCTCTCCTGCATTTGGGAAACATATTCAAGAACACTCTTATGCTGACTAGGTTCACTTTCCCATTCCTCCTTAACAAAATCCAGTAGTCCGCGAGGTCTCCGCCCATATACCAACTCGAAGGGCGAAAACCCAGTGGAGGCCTGGGGCACTTCCCGGATAGCAAACAGGAGAGCTGGTAACAGACAGTCCCAGTCTTTCCCATCCCTTTGTACAACTCTCTTAAGCATAGATTTAAGGGTCTTATTAAAGCGTTCCACTAACCCATCCGTTTGGGGATGGTAGACCGATGTGCGCAGCTGTTTAATCCGGAAGAGCTTACACACGTCGGCCATAACTCTCGACATAAACGGGGTGCCCTGGTCCGTTAGTATTTCCTTGGGAAAACCAGTCCGTGTAAACAACTGGAATAATTCCCGGGCAATAGCCTTAGAGGAGGTATTTCGCAGGGGTAGCGCCTCAGGATATCGGGTGGCATAGTCGAGAATCACCAGTATGTAGGAGTGACCTCGAGCCGACTTCACCAAGGGACCTACTATATCCATGGCTATCCTTTCAAATGGGACCTCAATTATGGGCAGAGGGACCAAAGGATTCCGGAAGTGGGTCACCGGAGCGGTCAACTGACAGGTGGGACAAGAGGTACAGTATCTCCTTACCTCTGCTTTCAGACCTGGCCAGTAAAACCGGTCGGTGATCCGTGCCTCCGTCTTTTCAACTCCCAGGTGTCCCCCTAAAACATCATCATGGGCCAGGTCCAGGACCTTGCGTCTATACTGTTGGGGTACCAATAATTGCTCTACCACATTTTCTCTCACTTTGGTAACCCAATAAAGCAATTCATTACATATTGCAAAGTGTGGCCACCGCTCATTCGCACCTGGCTCTTGGGGAACCCCATTTAATACTACCACCTGTTCCCGTGCATGGGCCAAAGTGGGGTCCTGCATCTGGGCAGTACCAAATGCCCCCTGCGGAACACCCAAATCCGGCAGGGCAGGGGTAACGGCCACTTCCTCATCCTCTTCCCCCAGCATTACCTGAAGTGGGAAAGGTTCCCCCCCCTCTTCAGTGTTCAGGTAGGTCTGTGAACCACACATTTTGACACCCTTAATAACATCAGCACTACTTTCATCACCATTAACCAAATCATTAGCATTTTCAAGAACATTCGGCATTTCAGGGTTATTTCTCTCAACCGCAGGAACAGAGGGACTAGTTTCTCCCCAGTCTCTGGACCGTTCAGGTAGTTCTCCTTGTCCCCACAGTTTTGCAAATAACGGACAGTCTCGTCCTATGATAACATCATGTACCAAGTTTTTTACCACCCCCACCTCTTGAGTACCAGTGCCACATGCTGCGGAGATGGTCACCGAGATGAGAGGGTACTCTCTAGTGTCCCCGTGAATGCACACCACCCGTAAAGTTTTTCTTACCGGACCGATCTTCCCAATCACTCTAGGATGGATCAGGGTTACCATGCTTCCGGAGTCCAGCAAAGCCCGGGCAGGGAGGTGGTTCACTTGGACTTCACACTCGAATTTCTCTTCTCCAAGATCGATATGTGTTGTACATGCTTTATGGGCATAAAAAGACCCCCTCCGAAGAACCCCGCATTCCATGGGCTCCTCTTGCAGTGGGCAGTGGGCCCGGGTATGGCCCCAGGAATGACATCGCCAACATTGTACATCCCCTCCTCTCCGAACAGGAACAGGTCGCTGAGAAGGTATCGGGAGTGACTCTTGACCTTCTGGGGTGTTGGTTCCAGGGCTCCGGGGAACGTCCTTTCGAAGGGCAGCAGTCGAACGAATAGGCCGTGGCAGACTGGGTCCTTGGCGCTTGGTAGGGCCAAGCAGATCCTCCACCACTGTGTATCGTTCTACCATCTCGACAAGGAGGTTCACTGTTTTGGGGTCTCCATGGCTGACCCACCGTTGAAGGTCGTCTGGCAGTGACCTTAGGTATCGGTCCAGCACGACCCGCTCCACGATTTGGAGGCCAGACAACATTTCGGGCTGCAGCCATTTTTTTACCAGTTGCACCAGGTCATGCATTTGAGACCGTGGTGGACGATCTGGACGATACTTCCATTGGTGCACTCGTTGGGCCCGAACAGCTGTAGTTACCCCCAAACGAGCCAATATTTCTGCCTTTAATTTTTGATAGTCTTTAGCGTGATCTGGTGGCAGGTCGAAGTAGGCTTTTTGCGGATCTCCGGTTAGGAAAGGAGCAATTAGGCCGGCCCACTGGTCCTGGGGCCACCCTTCTCTCTCTGCCGTCCTCTCAAATGTAGCAAGAAATGCCTCTACATCATCACTCAGGGACAATTTCTGCAAAAAATGGCTTGCCCTCACGGTCACCTGGTTGCCAGGGGCAACAGCCGCTTGCTCACGGCCCTGAGAAAGCTGCTGCACTACTTCTTTTAAGGCAGTCACTTGAGCCTGCATAACCTCTTGCTGGGTCGCTTGCTGGGCTGCCAACTGGGCCACCAACAGGCGAGTGTTTTCTTGCTGTACCTCATGGCGAGTCTGCGCTTGTATATTAGCCAAGGACAGCTGTTTAATTAGCTCCTCCATTGCTTCAGCTTTCAGGGTTTGTGCGGCTTTAACCCAGGACATAAATCCACTGTACTGTCCCTTTAAATGTCAGTTTTAAGTCCAATACACAAAAAAAAAAAAAAAAAAAAAAAACAGCAAGAAAAATGCCTGTTACTCTGTCCTGCCCGCATTCGAGCACCACTTGTAATGTTTGGGGGACCAGCTAGATCGCAGGACACAGGCTTTTGACTCAAAAGGAGATTTATTGAACTTAAATAGCTTTACAGCAGCTACAACAAAAGAAAAAGGTTTTAGTCTCACCGACTTGCAAAGTCCAGAACTGCTATCGCAGTTAAACAGTCCTTAATTTCTGTTGCAGGTAGCTTCCCCTGGCAGGAGACTTCCAGGCAGGACACTGCTATTCACTTTTGTTGCTCCATAACAAACACCATCCACCATCCACATTCTCCTTTACACTCCTCCACACCCTCTCCAACTTCCTGTCTTGTTTTAAACCCACTTCCTCTGACAGGTGAGTTAACCCTTTTTGTTCCCTTAAAGGGACCACAGTCCAAACAGAGGGGAAACATAGCGTCCTTCCAGGACCCAGCCACGGCGTCCTGTACAATATATATATATATATATATATATATATATATATATATATATAGTATCTCACAAAAGTGAGTACACAACTCACATTTTTGTAAATATTTTATTATATCTTTTCATATGACAACCCTGAAGAAATGACACTTTGCTACAATGTAAAGTAGTGAGTGTACAGCTTGTATAACAGTGTAAATTTGCTGTCCCTTCAAAATAACTCAACACACAGCCATTAATGTCTAAACCGCTGGCAAAAGTGACTACACCCCTAAGTGAAAATGTCCAAATTGGGCCCAAAGTGTCAATATTTTGTGTGGTCACCATTATTTTCCAGCAATGCCTTAACCCTCTTGGGCATGGAGTTCACCAGAGCTTCACAGGTTGATACTGGAGTCCTCTCCCACTCCTTCATGACGACATTACAGAGCTGGTGGATGTTAGAGACCTTGCGCTCCTCCACCATCCGTTTGATGATGCTCAATAGGGTTTAGGTCTGGAGACATGCTTGGCCAGTCCATCACCTTTACCCTCAGCTTCTTTAGCAAGGCAGTGGTCGTCTTGGAGGTGTGTTTGGGGTCGTTATCCTGTTGGAATACTGCCCTGCAGCCCAGTCTCCAAAGGTAGGGGATCATGCTCTGCTCCAGTATGTCCCAGTACATGTTGACATTCATGGTTCCCTCAATTAACTGTAGCTCCTCAGTGCCAGCAGCACTCATGCAGCCCCAGACCATGACACTCCCACCACCATGCTTGACTGTAGGCAAGACACACTTGTCTTTGTACTTCTCACCTGGTTGTCGACGCAGACGCTTGACCATCTGAACCAAATACATTTATCTTGGTCTCATCAGACCACAGGACATGGTTCCAGTAATCCATGTCCTTAGTCTGCTTGTCTTCAGCAAACTGTTTGCGGGCTTTCTTGTGCATTATCTTTAGAAGAGGCTTCCTTCTGGGACGACAGCCATGCAGACCAATTTGATGTATGAGCACTGACAGGCTGACACCCCCACCCCCTCAACCTCTGCAGCAATGCTGGCAGCACTCCTACATCTATTTCTCAACGACAACCTCTGGATATGATGTTCAGCACGTGCACGCAACCTCTTTGGTCGACCATGGCAAGGCCTGTTCTAAGTGGAACCTGTCCTGTTAAACCACTATATGGTCTTGGCCACCGTGCTGCAGCTCAGTTTCAGGGTCTTTGCAATCTTCTTATAGCCTAGGCCATCTTTATGTAGAGCAACAATTCTTTTTTTTCAGATCCTCGGAGAGTTCTTTGCCATGAGGTGCCATGTTGAACTTCCAGTGACCAGTATGAGAGAGTGATAACAAATTTAACACACCTGCTCCCCATTCACACCTGAGAACTTGTAACACTAACGAGTTACATAACATCGGGGAGGGGGGGATGGCTAATTGGCCCCAATTTGGACAATTTCACTTAGGGGTGTACTCGCTTTCGTTGCCAGCAGTTTAGACATTAATGGCTGTGTGTTGAGTTATTTTGAGTGGACAGCAAATTTACACTGTTATACAAGCTGTACACTCACTACTTTACATTGTAGCAAAGTGTAATTTCTTCAGTGTTGTCACATGAAAAGATATAATAAAATATTTGCAAAAATCTGACGGGTGTACTCACTTTTTTGAGATACTGTGTATATATATATATATATATATATATATATATATATATATATATATATATATATATATATATATATATATCAAAAAGGTAATTATGAAATATATTATTTTATGTTCTTATATCCAGCCAGGAAGTGAAGCTTTCATTATTTTCAGTTTCGCCTCATTTTTGCTTGTAAAAGGCCTCTTGTTTACAAAGCTCATTAGCTCAAACGGAAATGTAGCCACAAGTTAATGAATCAGAGCAGTAACTTGTCTGCAACGGCCTCTGAACTGCTGCATGGGAGGTTAGAATGAGAGACAGTCTACCCAAAAGGAGACAACTACTGTGTTCTCTTAAAATTTTATTAACAAAAATTGTATATATAAAAAAAATATATATAAATAAATAATAATAAAAAAATCAGATATAAAAAAAAAAAGTTTACAGTGTCCATGATTAAATAAAGAAAACAGCAGATTGACTGAAAATCATTATAGTTCCCTTTAAAAAAATGAAGCTGTCATCTGTTGTCATGACACAAGCAAACACCAGGTTGAATGTAGATCTTTTAGCTTTTTCAATACAATACTTAATGGATTGCTGGTCAGAGCCTGCATTGAAAAAAGTAATATTCATGAACACAACTCACCTTACTGTGAGCCACAATTTTCAGAGTAAAGGTTGCCAGGTACAAAGAATTCATCACAAAGCTGAGCTGGTTCCGAGATTCCTCCAGGAAATCTTCCAGGCCATCATACCAGAGACGTTTCACATCTGACCAAACCATACCTGGATATAGACACATGAGGAATTAGACATGAAATACAAACAGTGTAATTCCTCTAGTCTGAAACTAAAGCTCTTATACTGTATAAAGCATTACTTGATCTCGATCCAAGCAAGCTTCCTAACATCGAATGTCAGGGATACTTTGTAGATTAGTGTTCAGTAGAAATTCCACCATTACATGGACACTGAAGCACATTAAAAGTGAATTTAATTTCTTATTCTGTTTCCCTTTCTATTATTCTTCCCTAACCCTCCTGCTAAATCATGATCATCCATAGTTGAATTTGATCCATCACTTCTCCCCTCCATCGTGTCCAATCAGAGAACAGAAAGCCATGCACATATAATAAAGAAAATTCAAAGTATTCTATGAACGCTAGCAGTCTTGAGCGAGCGATAACCTGTGGTCAGTGTGCAGAGGGGAAACACAGAACCTGAGCAGAACCAAGAAGTTAATGGCTACTGACTACTACAGTGATTTTCAACTTTCCCAGGAGCCTATCAGGTATGAGATATGCATACTTAAATTGCACAAAGCTGGACCAGTGTAAGTATGCATTATTGTTCAATTATGGAGTTCCTGGTATTCAGGCTTAAAGCCCAGTTCCACCCGTTTTTTAGTTTATTAAAAGTCAGCAGCTGCAAAAAGTGTAGCTGCAGACTATTAATAAACAGACACTCACCTGTCCCACGGTCCAGCGATGTGGCCGCCCGGAGCCTCGCTCCTCTCCCCTTTCCTCTCCTTGGCGCCGTCATAGCAACTGTGGGCACCGGGACTTGACAGCTTACGGCTTCACTGCCAGGTGTGCACTGCATATGCATGAGTCGCGCTGAGCTCTGCTATTGGCCAGGCAATCTTCTGGGACCTGTGACATGTCCCAGAAGATTGCAGGGAGGGAGGGGCCACCTAGGGGGAGAGGAGGAGTCGAGCAGCCGTCGAAGTGGAAGGAGGAAGTGGGACAGGAAGTCCCTCTAAAAAGAAGGTACTCACCCCCCCCCAAAAAAAATGACATGCCAAATATGGAATGTAAGGGGGCGAGGAGTCCTTAAAGCGGAAGTTCCCCTTTTGGGTGGAACTCCGCTTTAAGCATAACACCTAGGGGTGTGTTTATAAAACATTTTAACTTTAAATTTGCCCATTTAATGTGCCCGTGCATGCGTTCTGTGCAAGTAGGACACAAAAACAAATGGTATTAGGTTATTTCTTACATTGGATCAATACTTTTTATTGATTAAAATGGAAAATACTGCATTTAGCCATCAGATGTTGCTACATATAATATACAGTACACTTCCTATAATACTTAGCACTTTCTATTGACCAAATATGGTATTTTCAGTTCCAAATCAATGAACAACATTCTTACAGCACAGGAACAAGCCTAATATTTTTATTTTTTGCCCCATTTGCACAAATAGAGTACATGTACTTTCCTCGGGCAAACCACTATGCATTTTTTATCAATACACTCGATAATATAGCAGAAAGTCAAACTGGTGTAGACTTTAAGCAGTAGCCTCAAGTTTGCTGCCTTCTGGATGCAAGAGGTAAATATAAAATATATATGGAATATTTCATATATGCTTGATTAAAAAGAAATAAAAATATTTTTATTTTATTAGTTATTATTTTATTAGTTTTTAGAAAATATATGCAAAACACTGAAGCCACAAAAATGTAACATTTTCTGCCGAGTAAAGTTGTCCAGAGGCATGAAACTGGTTAATTTATTTTTCCTTTCTGTAAAATGATGCACTTCCTCTGGGGATATTCTTTCTAAACCTACTATTGGGAATTTGTATTTTAATAACAGTGGAGTTAGTGTGGGTGTTGTGGTTAGTTCCAATGGGTGGCCAGGCCACCAAGGGCTAAAACCAGTAATGCATAGCAATGATTTCAAAATATGAAGTGCACATGTGTATTAAGAATCTGTTTACTGAGATCTAAACTGTTATAAACCTTTTTTTATCTTTTAAATAAAGGTAAATTAAATGACCCTAAATTTAGGATTTAATGAACATTTCATACCAATTCGGTGATATAGAATCATCTTTTACGTCTGAGTTTTTTTTAAATATTTTTTTTGAACTAGGGATGCATTTTCCCTTCCATGACAATTTTTTATAATTCTTGGTAACATGAAGATTGCAGGAGCTATAAGTACTCCAAACAACAATTTTAATAAGGCTCACGCAATCACTAGTACACTCAGCAGTAGCAGACATGAATGCCATATTTTTGTCTATATGCCACTTTCTTAAAAATAATCTTTCCATCTTGCATCTGCTCTAAGCCAAATCTGCTATTCAGTGTCCCATATGCCGCATGCACCATCTGTTTGCATGGCAAACTCACAGAATCCATGAATTTCACTGTCACTATGTGCCTGTTTTTTGAAAAGATAAAACTCCAAATTAAAGGTAAAGCATCACTAAGGGTTATCCTTATTCTCCAAAAATAATCCATACACATCCAGTACTTAATGGCCCTATAATCTATTTCTCATGACATTATATGACAGTTTTTCTACCACTTTTTAACATCCTCCATGAGCTTCCAAACTTCATTTTGTTTTTAAAGGGCATTGCACGTTAGTTGTGGTCATGTACACTGCTCTATGCCAGCCTTTTTCAACCAAGGTGCCCAGGCAACCTGGGGTGCCCTGAGGTTTATTTAGGGGTGCCTTGGCAAAATGCCTAAAAAAATGCCCAAAATTGTATAGAAGCCAGCAGATGAATGAACCCTGCCTTTTAGTTACACAAAGCCACAGGTTTTCATTTTGCACCATTATGACCTCCTAGCTGCCAGCATCCTAACAACCAATGACCCTCCCCTGCCAGTCTCTGTCAGCGCTGGGGTCACATTAGCTGAGTGATGGAAAAAAACAGAGGGAGAAGAGAAACATTGGATTACTAGTCAGTACCAATATTCAAAAGTGTATTGGATTTGTAAGAATAAATCACCTCATCAACATCCCTATGTGTGTGGATGTTGATGTATTATGTAAAACTATTAGAATAGTTTTTTACATTTTAGAATAGGGTGCCACGCGACTGTACATAATTTTAGAGGGTGTTTTGAGATTGTCCATAATTTTAAAAGGTGCCTTGACTTAAAAAAGGTTGAGAAACACTGCTTTATGCACACTACACATCCCGTAGTCCATAGTCCATCTTAGGAGCAAGCAAGAGAGGGTGGCTATGTTCCTACATACAACGATACCATGGAGGACAAACAGTCACCCTCTATCTGTAAGTCAGTTCACAGCAGCAAAAAAAATAAAATAATTATAATTTGGAGATTGGAGGAGGCTGAGAGCAATAGAAGGGACTGTTTTCAGTTAAGAATACATACTTGTGTAGCACCTCCTAGATAGCAGCTAGGTTAGGTAAACTTAGTTTAGGCTCACTATATTCAGTGGAGCTGTATTTCATTGTTAGGCAAATTTATTGTGGGCTCACTGTATTCAGTGGATCTGCATTTGATTGTTCTGGCCTGTTCTGTGTTTCAGTGGCTGCAGGATTGACTGCTTCCCATTTGTCTGGAAATGTTCTGGAAGATAGTGGGCAGGGATAGTCTAATCAGCAGCTGAATATTTATGCAGCCCCAGCCAATCTGTGGGAAGAGGGGCCCAGATGGTGGTTAAGAGTGTGTATAAATAGTCGGACTATAAGAGACTATGAGCACAGGGTTGTTTTTTCCTGAGGAGATCACAGCCTAGGGGAACTGTTTGCCACCTAGACATTTCTGCCATGTGCCTGCTTTTCATTAAGGCCTCAGTTGGAAAAGCTGGAGGCCTACTTTGCTAAGAGTCTGTTGAAGCTGACTGGCTTTGGTGTGAGGATCTAGTCTGGTATCACTGGGAGAAAGTGTATGAAAGATATTGGAAGGAGGCAACCAATTATCCAAGGACATTTGTGAATACAGACTGGTGTGAGAGATCATAGAGACCGTGTCCTGTTGCCATCATTCTTATGCTAGAGTCAGGGTGTTTAAAGGGGACATTGTGTTTTGTGTCCTGAAGAACTTAGTCTATTTAATTACTAGTTTAAGATTTTTGCACGGATTTCCTCAGGCTGCTACTACAAATCTCAGTCCATCATTTACTTGTGCAAGGACTTGGCTCACAGTTCTAAAGGAGAAAGTTTAGTGTCCTCAAATTTTTTTCATTAAAGCATCAAAAAACATACCCTTAAATTGGTTAACGAGTCTGAAGAGTGATCAGAATTGCACGCCTGGTTGCAATTATTGGGAACAGAATCTTGGGAACCTTTTTGGGGGTCGCACTATACTTGAATCAAATTTTTTTTTCTGGTATGATTAATGTTTTTATTGTTATGCAAAAGAAAACCAGATGTCAAATTCACACACAGGGGATATAAACAGGAACATAATACAGATTTTCACGCAAAAATATGAATAAAATGTTGTTATAAGATTTAAACTATAAACCAACAGTGACCCTTAGGCCGGGGCCAGGGTCTAACATGAGATACCTGAGCCTGCAGACCCAGGGGCTGAGGTGGACAGGGGAGCTGACCTGCCTTTGCAAACAGAGTCAACAAAACCAAACTAAGCACAGGACAAAGAAATTAACAAAAGAAAAAAACACACAAAGAAACAACAACAAGGGGAGGGGAGAGGGACAAAGGCAAGAGGCCCAGAAATAGAAGAAAGGGTTAGGAAGAGAGGCAAAGAAGAGGTAGAGAAAGGAAGCCCCCGCAGGCTGGGGATGGAGTCGAGGTCATGTTAGTTTGAGAGGCCTAGGCTGGTTGAGTGTAGAGTTGGAAATGCATAGGACCACCACAAGGCCCACACTCTGAGAAATCTGGCATGGGGGTTGTAGAGGTTGTTTTTTCGTGGATCATAAGAGTCGTCAAGGTGCTCTTCACCTCTGAAAATGTATGCAGCCGGCTTTTTTCAGGCCTTGCTATTGTGCGCTTATCTGCGATAAACAGATAAGTAGCTAGTTTCTGCTGGTAAGAGAAGAGGCCAGAGATTGGACAATGGAGCACTTATCTGCGATAAACAGATAAGTAGCTAGTTTCTGCTGGTAAGAGAAGAGGCCAGAGATTGGACAATGGAGCACATTTTCTTACAATGCCAAGAACATTGTAAGAAAATGACTGGAAATATGAATTTGAAGTGAAAATTTAGGGTCCTTATGGAAGGGTGTGTGGAAGAGGGTAGACAGGAGTCCAAAGACCCTTGACCAAAATCCCACAAGGCAGGGGTAGAACCACCAAATGTGCATTTCATCTCCTCGCTGACTGCACCCCCGGAAGCATCTATCACTATGGGATGGGTTTGACTTGGCAATGCAGGCTGGAACCCAGTACCAGCGAAGGAGGACCTTATAGGCAGCCTCCAACGTGGCTGGAATATAAAAAAAATTTAAACCGGAGTTTAGTGTCACTTTAACTCTCTCCTCTGCATTTCGTTAATCTTGTTGGGACAATCTTATCTTTAGAATGTACAATATGCTCATCCACATTATGGTTCATACACACACAAGTTTTTACAGGCATTTTTATATTCCTATTTTATTTTCCTGGGACCTTTCTGAACCCATGGAGCCGCATATGCTGCGTACCAGCCTTCCATATTGCTGAATGGTTGTACATGGACATATACTCTTGCAACCGCTAATGCTTCTTTGCATCAGCGTTTACCTGCACATGCGAGTCTGATGTAATGTTGAAAAATGCATGGCAAGCTGTATGTGGCACGTGTGGCTCCCCAGGTGCATGTGCATATGGACCCTTAACAAACAGATTTATTTGGATCTCTACAAAGGATAGCATATCCAAGCAACGGCACTGCCAAGAACATTGTAAGAAAATGACTGGAAATATGAATTTGAAGTGAAAATTTATATTATGGGGGAAATGATAGGAAACTATACCTTGCCTGTTTTTTTTTTTTTTTTTTTTGAGACACAGCACAATTCATGCACCAAAGGGCTCCTCAATATGGCACTCTCTTATCCCTGTATCGTATGGATACCTGGTCTTTTGAGCCTTGAGTTCAGAAGATATATATTTGTTTTGTGGTATATTTAACTATCAAATAGTAATTAACCAAGAGTGCACAAGGCTAAGATAAACAATACCGAGGCTGTGAAAAGCCCATAAAGGGAATATACTCTCTGAAGAACCCTATAGTAATGTGGTATGTGTTTTAGGATTCATATTTCAGAACATGGCAATCTACAGAACACTGAGCAGAAAGATCCTTTCATATAAGTTTGTGAGATGTGTAACTGTCGCTTTAGTATTCAGATCCTTGTAAACACATTAGTGTTCTTCCAGGCCTGGCCACCGTTCAGCAAACAGCTGAGATCACTCTGCTGAGTTGGAATACTGGAGAAATGTAATGCGGTTCTTGGCAGAGTAGAGCCCTGGCTATGTAGGTGGCTGACCAAATCAAATCATACATTGGCACTATACGGTCAAGCAAGGGCTACAGTTAACAAAATGTTAGTCATGCAGCAGTGCCCCCGAGCTGGTGTACCAGAGTCTGAAAGGCCACTTTAGGGCCACAGTTAAACATGAATAAAATAACATAAACTTGTGTTTTGAATATGAACATTCAAAGCTGATGTTAAGGTGTCAAAGACATAGGCTTCACTTAGTCTATGTCCTGACACCCGCTGTAGAGGAACAGGGCAGTGCTTTTTTAGCACTGAAAAGGTTACTTGAGTGTAGTTCAGGATCATCCTCAGGTAACCTATTAAAAAATTTTATTTTTTTACCTTGACCAGCCATAGCATTATGGCCACCGACAGGTAAAGTGAATTACATTGATTTATTCATTACAATGGCATCTGAAAAATGGGTGGGATAAATTAGGTAGCAAGTAAGCATGTTTTCCCTGAAGTTGGTGTGTTGAAAGCAGAAAAATTGGGCAATTGTAAGGATTTCAGCGACTGAGAAGAACAAACTTGTAACAGCTAGATGACTGGGTCAGAGCAACTCCAAAACTTCAGCTCTTGTGGGATGTTCCCGGTTTGCAGTGGTCAGGATCATCCAAAAATGGTCCAAGGAAGGTAAACCAATGAAGCAATGACGTGGTCGTGGGTGACTAAGTCTTATTAAAGCATGTGGAGAACAAAGGCTGGCCCATGTAGCCTGAATAGAAGAGCTACTGTAGCTGAAATTGCTGAAAAGGTTCATGCTGGTTCCGAGTGAAAGATGTCAGAACACACAGTGCATTGCAGTTTGTAACATATGGGCTGTATAGCCACAGACTAGCCAAGGTGCCCATGCTGACCAATGTCCACAGCCCAAATCATCTACAATGGGCATGTTAGCATCAGAACTGGACCACAAAGCAATGAAGAAGGTGGTCTGGTCTGATAAATTCATGAATGGTTTGAGGAACACAATAACAAGTTCAAGGTTTTGACTTGACCTCCAAATTCTCCAGATCTCAATCCAATCGAGCATCTGTGGAATGTGCTGAAAACACAAGTCCAAGGTAGAGGCCCCACCTCACAACTTACAGGAAAGGCTCTGCTACTGACGGCTTGGTGCCAAATACTACAGCAAACCTTCAGAGGTCTAGCAGAGTCCATGCCTCGATGGATTATGATGGGTGGTCATAATGTTATATCTAATCAGTGTATACCTCCATTTATTCTTCTCATGATAGCTCTGAAGTAGAAGAGAGGGGGACTGCCACATAAAATATAAACACCATTTCCTAGATGGTACACGTAAACTTATGTGCCCTATAAAAGGGATCGGAGAGAATGTTTTTAAAGGTTAATACTCTGGTTCTATAATACTTATCCTTGCTTTACTACTTAAAGTGTTTGTTACCCCAGTATTTAATATTCCGCATATGTCCTGTTCTCTTTGTATTGCTTCCTTTGTGTGAAATCCCTAGTGATCCTGCCAGTCCCTCTGCTTTCCTATTAAAAACTGACCACACTAAGAAAGAGAACACAGCGTGGTCAGTTCCCTCTTGCTATGCTGGGAACTCAGCCTGCTCTCTTCCAATGATCAGACTTGTCCTGACACCCCCCCCCAGCTCTTATGCAGCTGAGAACAGAGGGAACAGAGGGAATGTGATCACTTCTAAAAAAGGGGAAAAAGTTACTTATTATTATTACAAGGTGATTGTTTACAATCACTTAAAAAAAGTAATTGACCTTGAACAAACAGGAACATATCAAGTATCAATGATGAAGAACACTGAAAGTATAACTGAAAACAAAACTTTTTTTTTTGTTTGGATAGAGTGGATAGGGATTGGAGCCCCTGTCAGTTTTTATTGCTAGTTTTATTACTAGTTCTGGTTACCTGGGGGGAGGGGGGGCTCAATGGATTCCCCTAATTTTCAGGGATTTCCTTGCACTTCCTGTTTTGTCAATGGGACAGTAAGTGAAGGTAAATCCCCCAATGGGACACAAATGGCAAAAAAAAAATCTGACAGGTGGTCTAAGGCCTGATTCACACCTATGCATTTTTAGTGCTTTTTGCATAACTACAGAACGTGTTCCATAGGAAACCATGTTAAATGGGCTGTAGTGCAAATCTGCAAAAAGCACTAAAAATGCATAGGTGTGAATCAGGCCTAAGCCTCTCCTACTCTATTTGAAATGAAAAAGAAAAAAAAATTCCTGCAGTCCTACTTGAAGGAAAGCTAAGAATGACAGTCCTGGATTATGCATCTTCAACAAGTCAGCAATTGCATCTCCCATTTCTCTAACTTCACAAATTCCATTAAAAAGGTTTTTTATTTGTAATCTGAACTTGCACCCATGAAACAACCTTGATAAGTGCATTGTACTTAGATCAAAAAAGAGGTGTTGGATATTATCTGTCTATTTCTAATTTATTGTACGCATAAGTGCTGTTTAATGAAGAAAAGCAGATTTGTAATTTAAAAATATGGATTAGTAATTTAGAAAAGTGGAAGATATCAGTGTGTGTAGGTTATGTCAGTAGAAACTATTACGGCTTCAGATGCTATTTTTGTAGTGCAAATCAGCTAAAATAATTGTAGGCAAGTGCAGATTTCTGACATTTCAGATCAATTTAAATCCTAAGTGAAAAAAAATCAGCACAACCGACATCACTCACTATCAGTGTGATGTGTCCCTTGTACTGCTGTCTCCCGGTTTAGTAAAAACCTTTCTACTGATCCCCCTACCCCACTGCTGTAATCTACTGGTGATGTGGGGGTTAACAGAGCTGAAAGAGTTGTGACAGGCACTCATCAAGAATGCCAACCAGTGGCCACTGATGCTGTATATTTGGGGGGGTGGCAAACAAGACACCCGTCAACACCCCCCCCCCCCCTTGTCTGTCCCTCGCACTTACCATCTAGCAGCTTCAGCTCCTTCCTGCGTCTACTCCTCCTCGGCAGGGGCTTCCTCCTCGGTAGATTCACCCTGCGTCTCTGGCTTCATGGCGGCTCCCTTCTCGGTAGCTTCCCTCCTTCTTCCCACGGTGGCCAATACGATCGCTTCTCCTCTCAGCCAATTGCATCTTAAGACCTGCTTCCTGATTACCAGGGATGACAATCAGGAAGACAATAGCGAATATTAATTCGCTATTGTCACACAGCTGGGTGGGCTCAGGGCGTAGTGCTTTGCGCCCCGAGCCCACCCTTTTTTGAAGCCAGCTAGAACCTCTGGTTCCAATCATGTGCTTCTAAAAAAAAATAAAACAAAAAAAAAAAAACATTGAAATCCATGCATCCGGCGCCCTGCATGTAGATTAGGGGCCGGACGCATGGATTAAGGGGGCGGCGCTCCTGCACCGCCCCCCTAATGGACAGATCGCAATTGATGCCAACTATGCCTGCCCTTTCTGCTCAGCTCTTCTATTCATAGAAGCCATACTATAGTTTCTATGAATGAAAAGCTATCTATGAATTGAGGTCGGGCAAATGATTGAAAGGTCCACCTCCTCCATTCATAGATTGTACTTCATTCACAGAAGAGATCATATGGCTTCTATGAATGAAGGAGGCACAGTCAGTATTCTTGATGAGAGGCAAATTGTGATGATGTCACTAACAAGAATTCACCTTCTTCTTTTTTAATCTCTCCTCAGTAGCCATATTGGGAAATATATATATATATATATATATATATATATATATATATGCACACACAAACATTCTCATGAATTTATCACAATATTACTTTTGCATACTATTACTCAAAAATCTCTTTCTGGGATCAACGCCATAAAGTCCAAAGCATATTATCTACATGTCCAATTTATATGTCCAATTTCCCAGTCCCAGGGTGGCCTTCACTGGACTCACTCGGCTAGGCCTAATGGACGCAAGGGAGGTTGAGTGGGATTCCTCCTATCCCCCCAGAGCACCTTCCAGGTTATTCATCCTCCTCCCTCTTTCTCCCTCTCATCATTTGAAGCCCACTGTATACGTCTATTCTCTCCTACTTCCCTAAGAATTGCTGTGATCTACCGGCCCCCTGGACCATTATCGACTTTCCTTGATGAGTTTTCTGCCTGGCTACCCTACTTTCTCTCTTCGGATATTCCCACAATCCTTCTCGGTGATTTCAACATCCCTGCTAATACAAACACTCATGCTACTTCTAAACTTCTTAGTCTAACCTCTTAATTTGACCTGAAGCAATGGGTACAGGCTTCTACTCACTCTGATGGCAACACCCTTGACCTTGTATTCTCCTACCTATGCACTCCATGCAACTTCTCAAACAATCCTTTTCCTCTCTCCGACCACCACCTTATTAGTTTCTCTCTCCCCCTGTCTTCCACCACCTTTCCCTCCAATCGCCTAACCATCACCCGTAGAAACTTTCGCAACTTCAGCTCCTCTCTCCTCTATTCTGCTACTGACCACCTCTATGACAAAATCTCTCCCCTGTCCTGCCCCAACCAAGCCACGTCCATCTACAATAAATCTCTGTCCTCCACCCTGGACAAGCTCGCTCCCCTCACTACACACAGAATCAGGCCTCGACCCCTACAACCCTGGCAAACAGATGACACTAAAATTCTCAAAAAACGTAGTCGCGCTCTTGAGCGTCTGTGGCACAAGACTAAGTCTCTCAAAGACTTCAACCAATACAAATCTGCCCTCCAAAAATACTATTCTTTCCTCCACACTGCCAAGCAAACCTATTTTACAACTCTTATTAACACCTTCTCATCCAATCCCCGTAAACTCTTCTCGACCTTCAACTCTCTACTTTGTCCTCCACCGCCTCCACCCACTGACTTACTCACTGCCCAGGAAATTGCTAATCACTTCAAAAACAAGATTGATACAATCCGTGATGAAATCTCCATTCTACAGGTATCTCCCCCAGCTAAGATCCCATATCAACAGGTACAACTGACACTCCCCCTATTCAAATCTGCTACTACAGACGAAGTTGCCAAACTTCTTTCTATCGCCCACCTAACCACCTGTCCCCTGGACCCTATTCCCTCTCAAATGCTACGGTCACCCTCTGACCCCATCCTACACTCTCTAACCCACATCTTCAATCTCTCCCTCACCTCTGGCATCTTCCCCGATGCTCTAAAACATGCACTGGTCATCCCCATACTCAAAAAGCCATCCTTGGACCCTACCAATCTTAACAACCTATGCCCTACCTCCTTGCTCCCCTTTTCCTCTAAACTCCTTGAACGCCTGGTTTACAACCAACTGAGTGACCACCTCATTAAAAACAACCTTCTTGATCCCCTTCAATCTGGATTTCGCCCTCAACACTCCACAGAAACTGCTCTTTTAAAACTCACAAATGACCTACTAACTGCAAAAACCAACGGACACTATTCTGTACTCCTACTTCTGGATCTTTCAGCTGCCTTTGACACGGTTGACCACCCCTCCTCCTCAAAAAACTTTACTCCCTCGGTCTCAGTGACTGTGCTCTTCAGTGGCTCTCATCCTATCTATCCCAATGCACCTTCAGTGTCACTTACAATTCTACTTCCTCCACTCCTCTTCCCTTCTCTGTCGGGGTCCCCCAAGGTTCCGTTCTTGGACCTCTTTTATTTTCAATCTACACCTCTTCCCTGGGTCAGTTGATAGCCTCTCACGGCTTTCAATATCATTTCTATGCTGATGACACACAAATCTATCTGTCCACCCCTCAACTCACTCCATCAGTCTCCTCACGCATCACTAACTTACTAACCGACATATCTGTATGGATGTCACACCACTTCCTCAAACTCAACTTGTCCAAAACCGAGCTTATAATATTTCCTCCCCCACGTGCCTCTTCCCCTGACTTCTCTGACAAGAGCAATGGCAAAACCATCCACCCGTCCCCACATGTCAGGGTGCTAGGTGTTATCCTGGATTCTGAACTCTCCTTCCGGCCCCACATCCAATCACTTTCCAAAGCTTGCCGCCTCAACCTCTGCAACATCTCTAAACTACGTCCCTTTCTAACCAATGAAAACACAAAGCTCCTGATTCACTCCCTGGTTATCTCTCGCCTCGACTACTGCAACTCCCTCCTAATTGGCTTACCTTTAAATAGACTATCCCCCCTTCAGTCCATCATGAATGCGGCTGCCAGACTCATCCACCTTACAAACCGCTCAGTGTCTGCTACCCCTCTCTGCCAATCCCTCCATTGGCTGCCACTCGCCCAACGAATTAAATTCAAAATACTAACAATAAGTTACAAAGCCATCCACAACTCTGCCCCCAGCTACATCACTAACCTAGTCTCAAAATACCAACCTAATCGCCATCTCTGTTCCTCCTAAGACCTTCTGCTCTCTAGCTCCCTCATCACCTCCTCCCATATCCGCCTCCAGGACTTCTCCCAAGCCTCGCCCATCCTCTGGAATTCCCTACCCCAATCTGTCAGACTGTCTCCAAATTTATCCACTTTTAGGCGATCCCTGAAAACTTTCCTCTTCAGAGAAGCCTATCCTGCCTCCATCTAACAACTGCACTATTTTCTCCATTATCTCATCCCCCACAGCTATTACCCTTTTTGTATAACTTGACCCGCCCTCCTAGATTGTAAGCTCTAACGAGCAGGGCCCTCTGATTCCTCCTGTGTTGAATTGTATTGTCTTCCCTAATGTTGTAAAGCACTGCGTAAACTGCCGGCTCTACATAAATCCTGTATTATAATAATAATAATATATTTTTCAAACACCAGGAACAGTCATTTTATAGATCTTATGCCGTGTACACACGACCGGTTTAGCCGTCAGAATAAACTCTGATGGTTTCTCCAACAGAACTCTGATGGAATTCCATTTAAGCGGTCTTGCCTACACACGGTCAATCCAAAGTCCGACCAAAGTCCGGAAGTTCAATAGTCAGTAGCCATTAGCTTCCGTCTCGTACCTGCTTCAGAGCATGCATCGTTTTTGGTCCGTCGGAACACAATACTGACCAGCGGTTTTCCCGATAGGAATTGTTTCCAGCGGAAATATTTAGAACATGTTCTATTTCTAGGTCCGTCAGAATCTTAGAGGTCATAAACTCATACAATCAAGTCTTAAGGTGTAACTAAAGGCAAAACTTTTTTTTTGGATAGAGTGGGGAGGGTTTAGAGCACCTGTCAATTTTATTGCTGTTTGTGCCCCCATTAGGGAGATACACCTTCTCTATTTGTCCGGTTTGCCATTAGCACTGAAAATATAAGTAAAAGAAAATCACAAATGTTGGGTTAACACCAGAACAGTAACAGAAGGGAAAACTTCCAAAGGGGACATTCGTTTTGGTGACCCTGGTGACCCCCTGGGATTCCCTTTGGAGGGATTTCCCCTCTCCTCCTGTTGTGACTATAGGACAGGAAGTGAAGAGAGATCTCCCCTAGGGGACATAGATGGCAAAAAAAAACTGACAGCAGTTACAATTCTTCCTTAGGGCCCTTTCACACGGATGTGTCCGTGTAGGGCTCCGCTTTGCTCAGTGGGGGATCGCTCTGTTAATCCCCGCTGAGCAGGCAGATGACAGGTCTGTCTTTGCACACTGTGCAGGGACGGACCTGTCAGAGCGCCGCTCTCCTCTATGGGGGATCAGATGAAGACGGACCGTAGAGTCCGTTTTCATCCGATCCGATTAGCCAGACGGATGGAAAAATAGGGTTTCCATCGTCACATTTTAGCGGATCGGAGCGGGTCGGATGTCAGCGGACATGTCACCGCTGACATCCGTCCCTCCATAGACCTGTATGGAGCGTCCGTTCAGGTCCGCCTAAAAAACCTTACTCTATCCAAAATGGAAAAAAAGTTTTGTCTATAGTTCTAGTTCTATTTTAATTGATGTTTTGGTTTCTACACCAGCAAAATCTCTTTCAATAATCTACTAATGTCCATACTCTACTTACCAATGAGCCATATGATGAGCAGATAGTCAATTCTCTCTAAAGCTGGTCCCATTGTGTTCTTTTTGTCCTCATTGTAGACTAAGGAATACAGGTTAAGAAGCAGCAGGAACGTGAAGTAAGAGGCCCCATGTATGATAAATTTCATGAAAGGTGTGTGGATCATACGTCCAACCTGTGACTTTGGGGCAAGGAGATAGCACAGGGACAGAATTGGCCAGCATATGACCACAGTGAGGACAATCAGTATCTTCTTGCACGTGTGTTTTCGCCTATAGCCTGCCATTTGCCCAAACCAGACAGTGTTGAGGAACTGCTGACAGTTTGACTGGGATACAAACTGAAAAAAAAAGAAAGAATTAGACTTAAAGGTATATACAGTGTATACTGTATATATACAGTATGTGTGTGTGTGTGTGTATATATATATATACATGAAACGTTATGATAATTGTGAAGTTTTACGCTGAGAAGCAACCAGAAACAGGAAAAAAACTACAGGGCCATTGTCTAAGGGTTAAAACATTTTAGTGATGCGTTGCGTTACTATAAAATGCACATTATATGCATTAACACATTGCAGTGCCATTCATTTTGGATGGCACCCCAACACATGCACGGTAATGCACTAAAAAAGTGCATTCTTGTGCATTGCAAACCCATTAATTTTAATGCAACGCAAGTTAATACGTGATACAATGTGCATTAACACAAGACACAAAAACAGGAAAGTGTCAATAGACCCTAAATTCTTATTTAACAAAACTGGTCAACAAATGCAAATTATCAACCAGCTATACTGTGGTGCAATTGTGTGAACAGGTCTTTACTACATGCTACTTGTGCAATCTACTTCCTTGAAACTGTTCATTCTATCTATTTAGTGATCAATTTCTACTTCTAGCAATTAATCACTAGTTATTTTAGTAGTAAAATTGAGCCGTTATAGCTGAGCTCTACAGTCTTTTACACACTAATGCCCCGTACACACAGTCGGATTTTCCATCAACAAATGTTGAGCCTGTTGTCGGAAATTCCGACCGTGCGTAGGCGATAGCTTTGATCAAGCGATTCAACAGTATTTTTCTTTCCGTGTAACTATGATATTGTATCTGTTTACTTTAGATGCTTTGGGTAATCCTCCAGAAGAAGCAACAGTTGTCGCGAAACTAGTCGAGGACCTGCTTCTACCCGCATCACTCTGCTCCCGCCTACCCGATGGGTTTTAGAATATACAATTGTTATAGTGTTATTCCTTATAATAATTTTGTCACACTCTTTTATGTCTATTTTATATTTTATATATTGCTAATAAATGTATACTTTTTAAAATTACCTTATGTGTTTCCTACTCACTGGGTACCGAGTCCATTTTCAACACTGGTGTTACTGGGCAATAATAATGGAGTAGCCTAGTTAACTCGCCTTCTCCCTCATTGTGTGTAGGCTCCATCGGACATTTTCCGTCGGAATTTCAATCACACAAAATTTGAAATCTGGTTCTCAAATTTTCCGACAACAAAACCTGTTGTCGTAAATTCCGATCGTGTGTACACAATTCCGACGCACAAAGTTCAACGCATGCTCGGAATCAAGCAGAAGAGCCGCACTGGCTATTGAACTTCATTTTTCTTGGCTCGTCTTACGTCATCGCGTTCTTGACGTTCAGAATTTCTGACTAGATTTGTGTGAGCTTGTGTATGCAAGACAAGTTTGAGCCAACATCCGTCGGAAAAAAACATGGATTTTGTTGTCGGAATTTCCGATCATGTGTACACGGCATAATAGTTTTTTTTCGTTCAACCCAGCGGGTTAATCGAAAAAAAACTGACAGCTCCGGTCAGCCACTGACTTGGAGTGCTGATCGTAAGCCGATCGGCTGCTAGTTCTCCAGCATGTTCCTCTGACAAAAGCTGGCCAAACGCCCAGCTTCAGTTGGAACAATTGCCATACACACGAGCCGAATGTCAGACGTTTTTTATTACACCAGCCGATGTCTCCCTGACATTCGGCCCGTGTGTATTAGGGTCAGGTTTGGCTTTATTGAAAACAACAGAGTTTTTAAAATATTAACTGAGCCAAAGCAGTCATTCATTGAAGTCTGTGGTAGGAGAATTTTTGGGCAGTCATGAAGGGCTTTTCCCTCTGAAAATGTCGTTGTCTGGCTGATCTAAAATGTCAACACTTCCCTAGACACTGACACAAAGAAATCATATAAATCAGGAGTTCTGACTGCAGTTTGACTTTATTTGCTACATGCTTAATCCAGATCAGTTAGGGCTGACACCATTTCTTGCAGTCCACTAAAGGCCGTGTGTTGTCAGCCTACAAGAGGAAACTGGAAGCTAAGTGCATTTCTTGCAAAGTCAATAAGTATTTTTGTGTACTTGAAGGGCCTTCAAAGGGATAAAACATGGTGCAATGTGCATGTATTGCAGAGATATACTGCATATGTTTTTTTTCCTGACATATACCATACCTCCCAACTTTTTGAGATAGGAATGAGGGACACCTATCAGCAAATGCATGCAGGCATAGGAAACACACCCTGCCATGCCCCCTTAAAGGAGAATTGTACAAAAAAAAAACAAGATTGGATTAAACCCACAAGTGCTTTTTTACCACTACTATTCCTTTATATTGGCTTTTGGGATTTACAAATGCAGCAATTTTGAAATCAGATGAAAGGTTTAGTGCTGGAAAACACTTTTTGATAGATAGAAAGTCCATTTTAAAAACATCTATATAGATCAGCCCAAAATGAGGGACAAATGAGGAGGAATGAGGGACAGAGGAACATTGCTCCAAATCAGGGACAGTCCCTCGAAATCAGGGACAGTTGGGAGCTATGCATACACTTTAACCACTTACCAACCGGCCCATAGCCGAATGACGGCTACAGGGCAGTTTGATAACTCTGGGAGGGTGTACTATGATGTCCTCCCAGAATCCAACTCTCGCGTGCCCCCTGGGGCACACACCCGAGAACATCTGTGACTGCCGGGTCCAGAGGACCCAGAGCACCACGGATCACGGTAAACGGCCGCTGATAGTGGCCGATTACCACGTGATCGCTCCGTCAAATGATGGAGTGATCACTTGTAAACAAACTGGCCTCATGTCCGGTTCCTCTCTCTCCTCCCTGTACCTATTGGTACAGTGCGAAGAGAGAGATCGGTGGCAGCAGCGCTGTGGGCTGGATGTGTAGTGCCCACAGTGCTGATATGTGCCCATTCCAGTCATCCATACCCAGCCATCCATACCCATCCATGCTCAGCATACCCGTCCATACTCAGCATACTCATCCATCCATCCATACTCAGCATACTTATCCATCCATCCATGCTCACCCATCCATACTCAGCATACTCATCCATCCATCCATGCTCACCCATCCATACTCAGCATACTCATCCATCCATCCATGCTCACCCATCCATACTCAGCATACTCATCCATCCATACTCAGCATACTGATCCATCCATCCATGCTCACCCATCCATACTCAGCATACTCATCCATCCATACTCAGCATACTCATCCATCCATCCATGCTCAGCCATCCATACTCAGCATACACAAGGGGAAAGGCGCCTCTGGGTGCAGATAAAAAACAATTTATTAAAATCTAATGTGCAAACAACTCACATTTTCGTAGTAAACAAAAGGCATGTAGTAGAGTGAGAAGGTTAATCCACCATACTCAGCATACCCATCCATACTCAGCATACTCATCCATCCATCCATGCTCAGCTATCCATACTCAGCATACCTATCCATACTCAGCATACTTATCCATCCATCCATGCTCACCCATCCATACTCAGCAATACTCAGCCATCCATGCTCAGCATACCCACCCATACTCAGCATACTCATCCATCCATCCTTATCCATACTCAGCATACTCACCCATCCATCCATGCTCACCCATCCATACTCACCCATCCATACTCATCCATACTTAGCATACTCATCCATCCATGCTCAGCCATCCATACTGAGGATACTCATACATCCATCCATGCTCCCCTATCCATACTCAGCATACTCAGCCATCCATGCTCAGCATACCTACCCATACTCAGCATACTCATCCATCCATCCATGCTCACCCATCCATACTCACCCATCCATACGCATCCATACTCAGCATACTCATCCATCCATGCTCAGGCATCCATACTGAGCATACTCATCCATACTCAGCATACTCATCCATCCATCCATGCTCAGCCATCCATACTCAGCATACTCATCCATCCATCCATGCTCAGCCATCCATACTCAGCATACTCATCCATTCATCCATGCTCAGCCATCCATACTCAGCATACTTATCCATCCATCCATGCTCAGCCATCCATAGTCAGCATACTCATCCATCCATCAATGCTCAGCCATCCATCCATCCTCAGCAATACTCATCCTTTCATCCATGCTCAGCCATCCCATCCACCCCCAACCATAATTAGCCATACCCATCCATACTCAGCCATACCCAGCAATACCCAGCAATACTCAGCCATACCCAGCCATACCCAGCCATACTCAGCCGTACCCAACCATACTCAGCCATACCCAGCCATACTCAGCCATACCCAGCAATACTCAGCCGTACTCAGCCGTACTCAGTCATACCTAGCCATACTTAGCCGTACCCAGCCGTCCCATCTATACTCAGCCATACCCATCCGTACTCAGCCGTACCCGACCATACTCAGCCATACTCATTCATGCTCAGCCATCCCCATCCACGGCTCATCCATCCCCATTCATGCTCATCCATGCCACATCAGTTATCCATGGCACATCCATGCCACTACAGTGCCCCACAAAAGTGTAATAGGTAGTCAAATTAGATTTGAAATTTACGTCCCTAGAATGCTGTGCAATGTTTCTGTGTTCATGCTCCCTGCATGTTGGTCCTCTGTATGTGGCCATGCTGTGGAAAAGTCTCCCACATGTGGTATGGCCGTACTCAGGGGGAGTAGGAGAATCTATTTTGGGGTGTAATTTTTGGTATGTACTTGCTATGTGTTAGAAACATTGTGTAAATGGACAACGTTGTGTAAAAAAAAATGCATTTTCATTTTCTTTACACATTTTCCAAATACTTGTAGAAAAAAAATGACATGTTCAAAAGACTCGATATGCCTCATAGATTATACATTGGTTTGTTTTCTTTCCAAAATGGGGTCATTTTTGGGGTGTTTCCATTGTCCTGGTTCTCCAGGGCCTTCAAAAGTGTAAGAGGTAGTCAAGAAATTATACGTATAATTTATGCTCCGAGAACTCCTGATGGTGCTCCCTGCATGTTGGGCCTCTGTATGTGACCACGCTGTGTAAAAGTCTCACACACGTGGTATTGCCATACTTAGGAGGAGTAGCAGAATGTGTTTTGGGGTGTAATTTGTGGTATGTATATGCTGTGTGTGAGAAATAACCTGCTAATATAACAATTTTATGAAAAAAAAAGAAAAAAAATCTTGATTTTGCAAAGAATTGTGGGAAAAAATTACAACTTCAAAAAACTCACCATGCCTCTTACTAAATACCTTGGAATGTATACTTTACAAAAAGGGGTCATTTTGGGGGTATTTGTACTTTCCTGGCTTGTTAAGGTCTCAAGAAATGAGATGAGGCTGTCAGTACATCAGGTGTGATCAATTTTCAGAGATTCGCACCATAGCTTGTGGACTCTATAACTTTCACAAAGACCAAATAATATACACTGATTTGGGGTATTTTTACCAAAGATATGTAGCGGTATAAATTTTGGCCAAAATATATGAAGAAAAATGACTAATTTGCAAAATTTTAAAACAGAAATGAAGAAAAATGCATTTTTTTACAGAATTTTCTTTTATAGCACAAAAAATAAAAAACCCAGCGGTGATTAAATACCACCAAAAGAAAGCTCTATTTGTGTGAAAAAAGGACAAAAAATTCATATAGGTACAGTGTTGCGTGAATGAGTAATTGTCATTCAAAATGTGAGAGCACCGAAAGCTGAAAATTGGTCTGCTTAGGAAGAGGGTTTAAGTGTCCAGTGGGTAAGTGGTTAAAGAGGAACTTAATTTGTAATAAAAACATATTTGCCATTCTGAAGCTTCCCTCCAACCACTTTGCATATTATTTTATATATATTGTTATTCTGTACTTGCCAAATATGCTGTAGAAATCTCCCTCCACTGAGTCTGGCTGCATCCATTTTAACTGTGGGCAGCTGAAACTGCTGCCTGTTCACTTGCTGGATTTACACAGACACACAGAGGCACACCTCCAGCTATGCAGCCCTGCAGCTTTCATTAACCCTCTTATGACTCATCCCCCTTCCCTTCTTGGCAAACTCTCATGGGAGTGAGATAGAGAGCTGTGCATGATGTTATAAGCCTAGGCTTTTTATCAGACAAGATCAGGAAGTGGGCTGTATAAGGTATTTACTGGCAGAAAAAAAATGTTTTACTATCCAAAGTTAAAACAACAAAGGCAGAAGATTTAATAGATGGAAAGCTGAAAAAAATGACTGAAGGTCCGCTTTAAGCAAGAACTATATTCAAAATATCTGATATACAGATAGCCACAAGATGGAGCTTTTGTATCTGTATATAAAATGCAGTAACCAAAATATAGAGCATACTAGTACAGAAAAATTTAAAGTTTAAATCAAAAAGTTCTTATAGACATGTTACTTATTCACAGTGCACTTTATTTTTCTTTTAAAATGTAAATGTTTTAAACTCCCCCATGTTATATTTGGTACTTGGATATAATAGATACCCAATCACTAAAATCATATGAGCTTTTACGTAACGTGTTAAAGTAGAGCGACGAGCAAAACTTTTTTTTTCAGTTTGGATAGAGTAAGGTATCTGTCATCTGTGTATTATTTGGGAGATTTCCTTTTACATTCTGTTCCATAGCCAGAATAGGAAGTAAGAGGAAACCCCTCTAAAAGTGAAGGAATCTCTGGTTGTCATCAAATATATTGTCCCCTTTGTAAGATTTCCCCTCTATTACTATTCTGGGGACAACCCACAGACAGCAATACAAACCTGACAGACAAAAACAAACAAAAAAAAGTTTTGCTTTTAGTTATACTTTAACTACTTGAGCTTTGGGAGGTCTTACCCCCGTCATAACCAGGCCATTTTTTGCTATTTAGCACTGAGCTACTTTAACTGGCAATTGTGCGATCATACAACCCTGTTTTTTCCCATAAATAGAGATTTCTTTTGGTGGTATTTGATCAACACTGGGTTTTTTTTTTTTGTTTTATTTGAAAAAAGACCAACAATTTAAAAAAAAACACATTTTTTACTTTCTGATATAAAACATATCCAATAAAAAAAATTTAAAAAAACAAATTTCTTCAGCAATTTAAGCTAAACTGTATTCTGCTACATGTCTTTTGAAGAAAAAAAAATCCCAAAAAGTGTATGTTGATTGGTTTGCAAGTTATAGTGCCTACAAATGATAATTTATGTACTGGAATTTTTTTTTTCTTATACTAGTACTAGTGGCTGTGATCAGCGACTGCGGGCAATTTGATACTAACTGACACTTTTGTGCACTAATATGCACTGTCACTGTACTAATGACACTGGCTGGGAAGGGGTCAACATCTAGGGCGATCAAAGGGTTAACTGTGTGCCTAACAATGCTTACAGTGTGTGTTGTGTGCTGTTTTTACTAAGCAATGTGCCAATTTTTACTAACTGCTTTGCAGTGGGAAAAAAAATGGCACATTGCTGCTGTCTGTAGAGAGCCTGTGTTGTTTACCAATACAGAGCTCTCTTCTGTCATTTCCTCCACCGATCACTGGGTTCCGGTGATAAATCAATGGCTGGGATCTGCTGATCAGTTTGTGCTGTAGTGAATGACAATTCAGCCGGTGTGTCACACGCACGCCCCCTATCCGGAAATGCAAAACATGTACCGGTATATTTACGTGATCCTGTGCAGCCGAGCAGCACTGTAGCAGTAAAGCTTCAAGAGGCGGTTGGCAAGTGGTTAATGTAATTTCATAACTTGTTTTCAATTTTTTTAAATTTGCAGCTTAAAATAAAATAACTGGCGATCCTGCCATGAAGGTCCTTGTTCAGGCACTTCCTGTTAAAGGATGACAACTGAATCCCAGTTATACACCTGAGCTGTCACACTTGGGGGGATTTATTAAACCTGGTGCACATAGAATCTGGTGCAGCTGTGCATAGTAACCAATCAGCTTCTAACTTAAGCTTGTTCAATTAAGCTTTGACAGTAAAACCTGGAAGCTGATTGGTTAATAGGCAGAGTTGCATCAGATATCTATTTGCACCAGTTTTAGTAAATCTCCCCCAATGTCACTAGGGCCCCTACTGGAAACCACAGAAACATTGCACAGGCATGGCTACCAATATCACGATCAGGAAGCCAGCCAAGAACAATGATGGGCAGTTGAAGCTGGAGCAAGTGCATATAGCTAGGAAATGTCTGAAAGTGGATGAAAGAGATCAGGGGAAAGATACAAAAAAAGGTGAAAACAGTGAAACAGTTTAAAAAATAAAAAAAAAGGCTTTTTTTTTTTTTTTTTTTATCATATGCATTACTTTTGCAAATTTAAGGTAGGGTTTAGATCTACTTTAAGAAATTGTTTGCTCTTTTATCAACATCTTATGTTAAAATGAACTGTTTACAATGATTATAACAGCAACAGAGGGGGAATGGAGCACTGACAGGTGCTGCTGTTGGACAGGCATGGGGCAGTGGTGTGGGACAGGGAAGGAGGCAATAAGGTATATCCAGGGGGTAACAAACAAATGATTATAAACCTACCTCTTTCTGGTTGTACTTGATTGCCAGCTTTAGTCGGCTCAGATTCATGCGCTCCTCTAGAAGTCCTCTTTTGTCCAGCGGTTCATCACTAGACTGATGATTTAAGATCACTTCGAGTTCCCGTGAGTTCCTAGCCTGAGCCAGCAAGTCCTTTGCAAAGGTCTTACACTTCTGAGCAAGCTCTTCATAATCATTCCTGAAAAGTACAGCTTAGTATAATAAGATACCTTCTCCTTTTCTTCTTTCTTACAGAAAATTGTGATCAGTGTACGTTCTGTCCCTGTCCATTTCCCCTGCCCTTTTCCTAACCATTCTCTGACAATTTCTATATCTCTTTTTATTCTAACACAAAACAGGCTTGTTCAAAATGACAGTGTAGAAAGTAATGAAGATTTCCAAAATGCACCGAATTATACCAGCCTTTTAGATTTCAGTTTACAGTGCCCAGACCAGTTGAAGGTACTTTGGGGTACTGAACGTAGCACACAATCAATTATTTTACCAAATTAAGGCAAAATATGCAAAACCAACATAAATCGCACAGCGTATCTCAAATGTTGCATGGCATTTAGTTTACTTCTGGTGCTGTTTTTTTTTTTTTAACTTGCACATATGGTTTATGGTCATTATGTATTCAAATGACTAGAATTAAACATGTACACAATTACTTAGAATTGTGTGATTTCTACATGAGCGAACCAATCAATGAGAGTTGAGCAAAACAATCCAAATTCTCTCTGCCTATATTTTGAGCTCATTGGACCCAAAATGTACTTTGTTGGAGAATTGTAGATTTTAACAAAATGGGGTTTTAATGGATTTTGGGAGGGTTGTGGTTTCTGGACAGCCAGCCTTCTGTGTATTTTGCACACAAATTGGGGGTATTGGAGGGGTTATTCTGTACTAGGAGTGTTGGCAGGAAAGCTCTGCAGGAAGAGAGTTGGGATGGTAATTTCTGTCTGTACAACTGGCCTGTGCTACTTACTCCTGAGCCTTGCACCATGCGTGATATGCACTTCTGAGCACTGCACAAAACACACACTACTGAGCACTGCACCCTCTGCAATAAGAATTCCTCAGACCCGTGCCCTGTGCTATACACAATCCTGAGCCGTAAGCCCTGCACAATACGCACTCCTAAGCCATGCACAATACACACTACTGAGCCCTGCGCCCTGTGCAAAATGCACACCTGAGCCCCGTTTCCTGCACAATATGCACTCCTGAGCCCTGCACAATACACACTCCTGAGCACTGTGCCTTGTGCAAAATGCACACCTGAGTCCTGTTTCCTGCACAATATGCACTCCTGAGCTCTGCACCCTGTGGAATATGCATTTCTCAGCCCCGCACTTGTGCAATACACACTCCTGAACCCTGCACCCTGTGTGATACACACTCTTGGACCTTGCACCCTGTGCAATGTGCACTCTTGCGTCCTGAGTGATACGCACACTCCTGAACACTGCACATAATGCACACCTTAGCCCTATTCAATATGCACTCCTGAGCACTGCACAATACGCACTGCTAAACCCTGTATGATATGCACTTCTGAAACCTGCACCATGTGCATGGTGGACTCCTGAACCCTGCGCAATATGCACAATCCTATAGAAAAGCCGGTACCTCAGTATAATCCGCAAAAAGATTTCCTTTATTCATGGGGAACAGTATATGAAATCCACACAGAAGGCCAACACGTTTGGGCCGCTAGGGCTTAGTCATGACTATCCATGAATTGGTTAGCCATGACTAAGGCCATGTGGCCAAAATGCGATGGCCTTCTGTGTGGCTCTCATCTTCTGTTTCCCATGAATGAAGGATATCTATTTGTGGATTGTACCGGGATGCAGGCTTTGGTATAGGATTGTTCATGTGTTGGGCTTACAGCAGCCTTCACCTGGAGCACCGATGCATGCTATTAAGCATATTGTGGAGTGGAGGTAGAAGCACTGTCTGTTTGCCTCATTATGCACTCCTGAGCCCTGGGTCCTAAGGGATATGCACTCATGAGCTCTGTGCTCTATGCATCCCTGAACCATGCACCCTCTGCGATGCACAGTTCTTTGTCCCGACCACAACCAGCATTTGATGTGGCTCCCTGCACGCACCACTTTACTTCTCTCAACTTGAGAACTGGGAAAGGAAGCGGGGAGTTGGCAGGGTCAAATGTGAGTGATTGTACTTATTCTATGAAAAAAAAGCCCTATACATAATAATATCATATAATTTATATGTATATATTATACATTAAAAACAGATAGATTAGTTGGGTGTATAATCTTTTATTACCTTCTCGTTTTCCCCTGATGTGGTTCATCCATTCTGATCATCATCCTATTTATCATTCTACACAATAATAGTATGACGTAAAGAAGAAGACTGGAGGATAAAATACTTTTATGTATTTATGTATGTATTATTTCCCTAGAAGTATAGGATTTGTTTTCTACATTTGGCTATTGTGTTTTGGCAGCTGGGAGGGGGATGTGTACCACAGCAACTTTGCAACAGGAGCCAGAAAAGTACATAGTATGCTGGTTGGCAGTACTCATCCCAGATTTAAAAAGGTCAGCACAAAAAAATGTACATTTTCTTAAAAAGTACAATACAGAGGCTGGCAGTCGTCTTTGTTAGCAATCTGGCAAATGGCCAAAATGAAGGTACTGTGATGACTAGTCTGAGAAGCAGAATACTTTAACTGTATTTGTCGGTATAAAAAAATATTTAAAAAATGTGTCAAAATTTCCAACAAGTACAATAAAATGAAGGCGGGCAGTTTCCATTGGTAATTTGAAACTATAGTAAGTGACTTGTGCAAATCCCACATGCAGAATGCCACTGGCATTGTTACCTAACTCTTATATGATGCTGATTGCTGAAAGCCATTGTTAGCAGAAGCTTTATTATGCAACTCCTTTCCCTCCTCACAACAATGGCTGATGTTCTGTTACATTTCTTTTATGGAAGAGAGCCAGTTCTTTTCACCCCTACTGATTGGCTGCTAGAGAGAGCAGGAACTCACTGTCTTGAATCAGGATGCTAGGGATGATAGGAAGGTTTTCCAGTGTCATAACAAAATTATGTGTGCCACAAATTGACACGCATTGCAAATTCTCAATTTGCAATAAGTCTACAAGTGCGTTGGCTCATGTGTACATGTTTCCAAGCAGCTAATACTACTTTATGTATAGTTCACTGATTATTTTTAAATGTTTGAGGGACTATAGCTTCATTTCACTACAATTCTACAGTGATTTAACAATAACATAGTCTAAGACTTTTCTTACCTAAATTCCACTTCTACAAGACTAAGCTCCTTTAAGTCTGCGCTGAGTTCAAATGCCCGCAATATAGGATCTTCTTCTGTTAGCATAATCAAAGATGGGCTGGCCAAACATCGATAAATATCAAGTCGAAACCTTAAAGAAATCATGCTTGTTTTAGATACAGTTGTATATTATGCATCCTTTTGCCATACCACCACCTTGAAACATCTAAACCCAAAGGCAAAAATTTAATATATTGACACTTATGAGTCCTTACCTGCAGTGGTTGCATTTGTTTTATTTTTTCAGGCTTTTTTCCTTTATTTTCACTTGGTAATCCTGTGTATAATAAACTTCCTGTCCCTGAGTATCTATGTTCACTCCTCCTCTATATCTATGGTGAGAACCATGGTTTCTACCCAGATTGGACTTCAAATATTCAAGATCCTGTCCAGCAGTGTCACCCAAAGTCAGTATAGAAGGGTGCATGGTTAAGGATGGCACTGTATGAATCCAAGAAATAGCCAGCACTCCTTAAACACTATGCATCTAACACCTCTGTTTTGAACCGTGTTTAAGGAGTCCTGGCTATTTTTTTCATTTTGGTCTCTAGATATGTCTGTCCAGATATGTCTGTCCAGATATGTCTAAGACTCTGCATTTCTGGCAAGATCAATAGCCAAAGTGAAAACTAACACAGCCACATCAAATGACCCGTAGGTTGCAATATATTACATTTTTGGTTTTGGGTTTTTATCTTTTTAAACAACACTTCTATTACCTTGGATTAAACCTTCTTTCAAAAGATATTATAAACAGTGTATTTTGGAAAGCAATGTGCACTTTTTTTTACAGATTTTATAGTTGTATTGGTTCAGTCTTTAATTGAAGATGTACCGTATTTTTGACAGGGTTTAGGTAACTTTTCTGGATATTTTATCAATGCTCTATATTATATATTATATTAAAATGTATTCTAAAATAAACTGCCCTTACATATATGTATTTTATTTTATCACTTAAAAAAGCAGCATTGTGCTGTAACCTATAGCAAGCAGGCACTATCCAGAAAACAAATTTGTGTAGGCCACTTTTACCAAATCAGATCAAAAATGAACATCAAAAAGGGTCTGCACATTTTGTCTACTACTGATCCCCATGACAACAAACAGTAGCAAATTAAAGCTGTCCTCAAGTCATGGCCCTTCTCCATCAGTGCAAATTGTTGCCAGATGACTTAGTGAGGCAATCATAATTCATAAATAATGTATTAATGCACAAAGCATTCCCTCCACAGTAGTCTTATAAATGAAATAAATGAAACAAAATATCTTTCCACAGTCATTGGAATAGACTCAAAAACTTTTAACTCTCATCATTTTGTTCTTTCAGAAGCAATATTTTTCCCAGAGCTACTAGCAACATTTTCACCACTATAAGTCATTGCTGAAAACAGATCCCACACACTTCCTTCAATCTATAATACATTGAAAAAAAAAAATGTTCCTTAAATATACATTTTTTTAATCCTCCTTGCAAGCTCTTATGAAAAAAAGAAATGTTAAAACAATCTCATGAAGGCTAAAACATTTTCCACCCTAGACTTAGATGGACATTCAAAACCTGAACAGATCTATGTTAAAATCCTAGCAGATGGCTTCTGAGTGTTATCTATGCCCTCTCCCCTGATTTATCCATCAAGATCAACAGCACAGCTAGCCTTCTCTCTCCTCTTTCCATTGTGCTAGATGTAATTCAAGACCTTGACCTATCCTTTCAGGCCCAAATCCAATCACTGTCCAAATCTTGTCACCTTCACCTCTGTACCGTTTCTAAATGATACCCCTTCATAACCAATGACAACACAAAGGGCCTTATTCACTCCCTGTCTTTCGCTTCAACTATTACAACTCCCTTCTCAGTAGCCTACCCCCCCTTCAGTCAATCATCAATGCTTCCAAACTAATCCACCTTAACATCCGTTTAGTACTCACCACCCCTCTATTCCAATCCCTCCACTGATTTCTGATCATCCGCCAAATAAAAATACTAAAAACAACATACAAAACCATCCACAACTCTTCCCCAATCTACTCCCCTAACCTCATCTCAAAATATCACCAAAACCATTCTCTTCACTCTTCCCAAGACCTCCTGCTGTTTAGCCCCCTCCTCACCTCCGTACCATGCTTACCTCTAGACAGTGTTTCTCAACCCCAGTCCTCAAGGCACCCCAACAGGTCATGTTTTCAGACTTCCCATTATTTTGCACAGGTGATTTGATCAGTTTCACTGCCTTAGTAATTACCACAGTTGTTTCATCTGAGGGAAATCCTGAAAACATGATCTGTTGGGGCTCCTTGAGGACTGGAGTTTCTCTCCTATCCTTTGGAACACTCTACTCTAACTTGTACGGCTGTCTCCTATTCTGTCTGTTATTAGGTAATCCCTGAAAACTCATCTCTTCAAGGAAGTCTATCCCGCCACCACCTAACAACTGATATTTACCTTCCATACAACTCAACCTTACAAAGTAACATACCTTTTGTATTACTTGCCCCACCCTTTTAGATTGTGTGCGCTAATGAGCAGGGCCCTCCTTGCCCTCTTAAACTATGTTGTAACTATATTGTCTTGTTTTATTATTTTGTAAAGCGCTGCACAAACTGTTGTCACTATATAAATCCTGTATAATAATCATATTACATGTTTAGATGACATACTTGCATAGACCTAAACATTTTTACAGGTTTGCTCTCTACTATTACACCCAAGAACACATTACCGTCACATCAACTTTGACATAAATGTCCACATTCAAAAGACTCAGAAAGAACTGTAGATGCTGTTGTGTAGTGTAAGTGTGGTAAGAACTGCTAAAAGGAAACTTTCACATGCTGAACTCCAGCAACTATGTGCCAGTCCTGACCTGGAGTGCCTTAGACTGTCCTTCTTGTTCTTAGCGGTACACAGGGTACACTCACAGCCCACAGCATGAGGTTTTGGGAGGGACACATCTTGTTTCAGAAGCATTGTTAGGATCTCATAGTTGTTTCTGTGAGCAGCTAATATAACAGGGGCCACATCCATAGTAGTAGAATACTCGGGGTTCTGTATACGCTCCATGAGTTTCTAAAATATAAAACAGATAGTAAAAGTATGAAGTATGAGTATGAAGTATTGTGCAGACAACTATAAATGTTTTTTTTTTTTACTTTGTAAGTTGAAAACTAAGATTATTAATAGCACAGCACATTACTGATATACTGAAAATACATTAACTATGCATGATTTACTATTTGTGGGTAAACCCCGGTCACAAATTCTTTTTGATGCTGAAGTTCAGTTTGTTGCCATGGTGATGGACATTATAGCTTGTGTCCAGTGGTGGTTCTCCCAGGGGACAAAATCCTGTCCATTTTTAGACCACTTGGCAGTACACCATGGAGTTACTACACATAGATCATCTTTTACTAAAACAACAGGGACCTGGGGCATGCACTTTTCAATGAACAGAAAGCTGGTTAGATTTTTTTTGTCAAATTCTGTTATTGTAATTTTAGCAAAATTGTACTTACAAAATTAAGCATGTTACACAATAAAAAAGTCTGCCACAAGGCAGGCTAAAAAATTAAAAGTTTGTGACTAGTATAGTACGATCCCCATCCAAGAGTACAGATAAGATGTTTAATAATATACCCCACAATCCAATTTTTTCACTTGTAATTGTCAAGATAAACAGAAAGGAGATGACCCCTCTCAAGTTCTTCCACAGATAAGGAAGTACCAGGATTAAGTAGCAGATGTTATATACTGTACAATGTAGAAGATGACCTACAGGGTTAATACTTAGACCAGTGAGCGTTAAAACAGGACACCCAAAATACAGGGACGACACAATTAACTCTAATCAGAGAAGGTTGATGTGGAGGAGATCAATCCACCCCAAACCTTGTCAAATTTGAGAGGTGCATCCCTATTGGAATAGGTGGCCTTATAAAGGGGTGGAGCCTTGTTCACCAGCAATTTCCAGGCTGTCAATGTTGGCATTGTGGTCTTTATACAAGACAGGATAATCAGCTTTCTTTCAGAAAATAATAGCAAGGTAAGGAGAGTGTGAATGTCATTTGTGGGAGCTAGGAAATCCACCAAGCTCAATAGAAGGGTGTATGGGTATAGTGGTGACTGAGATGATCCAAGTCAGGGCCTCCTTCCAATATAACTGAATAGCTGGGCATTCCCAATAAATGACAAGAAAATGGATATATGTGGATGAGCAACACCAGCAAGAAGAAGATTGATTTCTATATATCCTTGCCAGTTGCTGGCTGTTACCAATCTGGTAAAGGGGGCCTCCTACATATCATCCCAGTCATCTCTATCCAACCCAGGGGCAGCAGTGTCCCATGTGATTAACATGGTTGTACCTGGCTGTACAGAGTACCTATTTCCAGAAATAGTTTGTAAATGATGGAAAGTCATTGGTCAACTGACAGGAAGGTCAGTCAGGGAGGTCAGTCCCAAACTGGGACGCGGAAAGCATGCCGGAATTGTAAGTACCTAAACAGGTGAATATTTGGCAAGTGATATAAGGATTTAAGCTCATCAAAGGTCAACAAAGTCCTAATATGGACTAAGTGTTGGAGCGTTTTAATTCCAAACCTGGTCCACAAGACAGGGTCAGGATAGAAGTAAAAATTAGCCAGATAAGGGTTCTTCCACAGAGTGTGTGGAAAGACAGGGAGAGCTCCTGACCTCCCAACCCATGAGCAACATCCCAGGCTGTGAGGACAGAGCACTTGGAACAGGTCAGCGAATAGGGGGACCTCGGGCCTCTATGCACCAAGGCCTCAAAGGAACCAATGATTGCTGCTTCTAGGGACACTGTAGCAAAAGGGGACTTTAGCCAATAATGAGCAAAAAAACAGTTGTCTGGCAAGGAAATATTTAAAGAAACTGGGTACTGCTAGGCCCCCTTTCCGCCCCCGCCAGGGCTGTTCCAAGATTAACAAAATAAAGGGTTTTTGTCTGCTTTACGTAATATTACTACATGAGCTTCATAAAACGACGGAGGTAGGGTTACCATAGTCAAACAATTAATTTGATTTTCAAAGGCCAAGTTCACCTTGGAAAAAAAAGCCCATGCAATCAATGGGCCCCAGTATATTGAAATGCACTGTGCTTTTTTTTTGCAAATACAGTGTAATGCAATTTGCACACCTGTAGGCCTCTGCTGACAAAATCACAGTGTGCACCCTCCTTCCATATCCCAGCAATGCCGAGCCTCTGGAGAGTGTGTACTGCAAATGCTCCTGGATAAAAGAGTTTGCACTGCATATGGGTCACTTTTGAAAGAGTGCAGCATGCTGCCATGATGCTGAGAAGGAGCATCTAAGCTCTGCAGTGTTCTGAAAACTATTAGGGACAAGCAAAGGTAAACAATATGGGAATACATCGGGCTAGGCTTCATGGATACCAGCTATGGCCTAGAGGTGCACCAATCACATTACACTGTACAATGATACCTTGGTTCACAAACTTAATTCGTAAAACATCTCTGGTCACGAACCGAATTGGCTCACGAACTGAGACAAATTTTCCCATAGGGTTCAATGTAAATCAGGTTTATCCGTTCTGAACTTTTTTTATGTTTTTGAACCACAAAAATATGAAACAAAGTACAGTACAGTACAGTATGAAGAGAGAACACTAACCTTGCTTGAGACTCCATAAGGACATTGGGGAGATCTTGTGAGGCATCCGCAAGGTAAAGTAGAGTGTCGTCGGCATATAGGGCTCCACAAGCGATAGAGGGCAGCCCTGACGAGTACCCCTACCAAAGGGAAAAGCATTGGAGAGAGCGCTGTTTGTGCGAACCCTCGCTGTTGGGCTGGCATAGAGCATCCTCAGCCATGACATGAATTTTGGCCCAAATCCGAACTTCAAACGTACCCCCCACAAGAACTCCCACTCCACTGAGTCGAAGGCCTTTTTAGCGTCAAGTGACGCAACCACCCCCGCTGACTCCAGCTGTGCCCTGTCCATGTGCGTGAAGAGCCTTCTTATGTTGATGTCTGTTCCCCTCCCCGGCATAAATCCCGCTTGGTCTGGATGCACCAGAGCAGTTATAACCGTGTTAAGTTGCATGGCTAACACTTTAGCTAGGAGTTTTGCATCGACATTAATAGGATGGTATGAAGAACACAGGGACGGATCCTTGCTGGGCTTGGGGATCATCACCACCACCGCCTCACTCAGGGAGCTTGGGAGCTCCTCCCGCTTCTGTGCTTCAGATAACATGGCATGCAGTTTGCCCGTCAGTTCTTCAGCATATTGTTTATAAAATTCCACTGGTATGCCATCAGGGCCCGGGGACTTACACGATTGGAGAGTTTTAAAGGGCTTTTAATATTTTGTCTGTGGTTATAGGGGCGTCCAGTGTCTCTCGGTATTTTGCTGTCAGGACCGGGATGTCGATTGGGTCCAGGTAGGAAGTTAATATGTCAGAGGTGAATACAGCCCTAGAGCTGTATAGGCTACTATAGAAGGAGGCAAAGCAGTCGTTTATTTTGTCAGGGGCGTACAGTAGGTCTCCCTGTATACAGGGCACACACATCCCTCCAGCTTGTTTCCGTACCAACCAGGCCAGCAACCTCCCAGACCTCTCCCCTTGTTCAAATATATGTTTGTATTTGTGCTAATAGTAACTTCTGAGTGAGAGAGGTGCAAATTCGCAAAACCTCTCCAGTCAGAGACTGAAGTGTGTTATAATCTCTGGGGTCCCTGGATCTGACAAATTGTTCTTCCTGCAGGTCAGCCTCCCTCTCTGCTCTAACCAAGTCAGCTCTTCTCTCCCTACGGACCTTTGCTATGATAGACTGGTATCTTCCCCTAATATAGGCTTTAAACGCATCCCATACCGTCAGTGCATTAGCCGTTCCAGGGTTGACTCCCCAGTACTCCTGCAGTGCCCCTTGGAAATGTCTATCCACTGCCTCATCAGACACCCAGAACCTAGACAATCTCCACAGGAAATTTTCTGGAGCCAAGGAGAGTTCCAGTGTCAGGAGAAGCGCTTGATCGGATACACCCCTGGGGAGTATCTTGATGTCCACCAACCTAGACAGAGCTAGGCCGTTCAAATATGCTAGATCTAGCCTCGAGAAGGATCTATGAGATGGGGACTGACAGGTATATGCCCTGGAATGAGGATTCCTCCAGCGCCATACATCCGCCAGGCCATACAATTCAGCCCATTCCACAAGACCTGAGTGGGATTATCCGCTTGCGGACATCCTATCCATATTCAGGTTGGGAACCATATTGAAGTCTCCCAATATGACCATATTGTCAATGGCCAGTGCCGCTATTTTAGAGGTGATCTGGTGTAAAAGGGACAATATATCAGGCTCTCGGTTGTCGCTCACGGGGCAGCGAGTCTAGCCATGCAGATGCCTCACTGGGGGAGGTGAAGAAGCGAACCGTCTCTCCATCTTGGACCCCCAGGCGAGCCGGAAATAGGACACTATATCGAATGTTGCGTGTAATCATTGCAGCCTTCATGTGATCAAACGATTTCTGCAGTTTTTGCATTTCTACCGAGTAATCGGGAAATATCATTAATTTGTTGTTTTGGTGTCTCAATTCCCTCACTGATCTGGATGCACGGAGGATCTCATCCCTGTCCCAAAAGTTAAGGAGCCTTAGAATGAATGTTTGGGGGGGCACCCGGGGGGCCAGGCTTAAGCGGGAAACTGTGTGCCCGTTCCACTGCATTGTGAGGAGACAGGCGGGCATCAGGTAAAGGTTACGTAGCATGTCCATGTCTTCTACATAGCCCATGGGATTGTTGCCCTGTATGCCCTCCGCCATGCCGACTATGCGCAGGTTGTTGCGTCTGTTTCTATTCTCTGCATCTTCTGCTCTATACTCCAGGGCTTTAACCTTAGTCTGAAGTGTGTGAAGGGCTGCACTGTGTTCAGCAACCGTGTCCTCTGTGTTACTGACCCTCTGCTCTGTTTTTGCTACCCTGGATCTGAGCTTGTCCATATCCTGTCTCAGGAGGCCTACGTCCATCTGCACAGCTTCTATCTTAGCAGTAAGTGTGGATTGTAACGTGACTATGGTTGCCATGACCTCTGCTAGCCAGGCGAGCCTTGCTTCCTTGGCTGACATTGGGCCTGTCTGTGATGCCCTGTGCATGCTGCGGGTGACCCGGGGGTCTGTTGGGGGGTCTGGTGGTGGATGGGGGATCTCTGAGGGGGAAGGGAATTTGTATTTTTTCCCCTTACCGGCCGTTGCACCCGACTGGCTGCGCCTCATCCAGGTTGTTCTGTGACCACTCTGAAGGCTTGTTGCTGCCCAGGGTCCGTGAGCTGTGCCTCGTGGGGGGGAGATCGGGACATGTGGAGCTGTGGTGGCTGCGGCTGTTGAGGAGCCTGAGCGGAGTCTGCTGTGTGGTGTCCCAGGTCTGCTGGTTCCAGGGCTCTCTATCTGGTGTGCAGGCAGGGAACGCAGTGCCACTGAGTGCCGAATGCCTGTCAGCCTTTCAGGTTCTGTGAGGAGGAGGTCCGGTCGGATGGGGCAGAGGTGTCTGGCCGCCGTTTAGACCCTGAGTGGTGTACTCCGGATTTCCTTCCAAGCCTTCAGTGCACTGTAAGCCCCGCACCACAGGCCGGGCTTGAGCCTCCGGATTCCTCGTGTGTGCTGGATCCGGCGCCTCGTGGAGCGGGCCAGGCAGGAGGAGAAGGGGATGATACCAGCCATCCCAGAGCAAGTTCAGGCCTGCCGCCGGTTTCCCCAAACCATCCGTGCTTTGGGCTACCTCCGGCAGCAGTTTAATAGGGGATTCTGGTGTTGATGGGTCGGATGGCTGCTCAGGGTCCGGCGGAGCTCAGAAGAAAGTGTCCGCTCACAGCGCCATCTTGGACATGCCCCCCAGTGAGATTAAAGAGCGCCTTTTGTGTACAGCTTCTTGAAATTGCAGATCACTTGCTGGTCCATGGGCTACAGAAGAGGTGTCGTGTTGGGGCGGGACTTGACCTTTATGAAGTCATATATCATCCACTAATGCTGGAGGGTGTGCCAGGGCATTGTCCATCAGAAGAAGGCACCTTTCAGGCAGTTGGTTGTCAGAAAGATATTCTCTTACGGTGGATGCAAACACCTTGTGCAGCCATTTCATGAACAATTGCCTTGTGACCCAAGCTTTCACATTGGCCCTCCACATGACAGGTAGTCTGGCCTTGTTCACATTCTATTCCCTGAATGCACGAGCTGTCTGGGAATGGTACACCAGTAGTGGCTAAATTTTCAGATCGGTGCTTGTGTTCGCACACAGCAAAAAGGTCAATCTGTCCTTCATGGGCTTGTGCCCCGGCATGTGCTTTTTCCTCCTGCGTGATATAGGTTTTTTTTGGCATCTTTTTTCCAGAAGAGCCGTGTTTCATCACAGTTAAACACTTATTGAGCGACATATCCTTCTGTTTTCATGAATTTCGCAAGTTTTTTCTTGTAGGCTTCTGCACTGCCTTGTCAGAACTGGAAGCCTCACTATGTCTTGTCACATTTTGGATGCCACTTCTCTTCCGGAATTTTTCAAACCACGCTATCACCTGCCAGCTGTTTCTCATTCAACCACACTAACAAAAGTTTTTCCACCTTTTCCAGCACTTGCGTCCTCTGCTTGGTTAACACCGTTACTCCTTTTGCCACATCAGCTACTTAGATGGCAGCTTTCATCTGCAAAATAGTCGAGATTGTCGACTTCGCCATCTTGTACTCTGTGGCCAGATCAGTCACACAAATACCACAGTCATGCTTTTCTATAATTTCCTCCTTCGAGCTGAAGGAGGCGTGGTATTCGTGTGACTGATCTGGCCTCGGAGTACAAGATGGCGAAGTCGACAATGGTTATTTTCTTACAATTCCTTCTCTAAACAGTCTTGTCACCTTTATTTCATTACCGCTCTGCACTTTCTTTTTACCACTATGCTTGCTTTGCACATTCTTATCACCTGCATTTCTGCTCTGCACATTCTTGTCACCTGCATTTCTGTTCTGCACATTCTTGTCACCTGCATTTCCAGTCTGCACATTCTTGTCACCTGCATTTCCGCTCTGCACATTCTTGTCACCTGCATTTCCGCTCTGCCCATTCTTGTCACCTGCATTAACACTCTGCACTTTCTTGTCACCTTCATTACCGCTCTACACTTTCTTGTCACCTTCATTATCGCTCTGCACATTCGTGTAACCTGCATTACCGCTCTGCACATTCTTGTCACCTTTATTACCGCTCTGTACTTTCTTCTTACCACCATGCTTGCTCTGAAGAGTCTTATCACCTTCATTACTGCTCTGCACTTTCTTGTCACCTTCATTACCGCTCTGCACATTCTTGTCACCTGCATTACCACTCTGCACATTCCTATCATCTTCATTACCGCTCTGCACATTCTTCTTAACACCATGCTTGCTCTGAATTTTCTTTGGAGCCCTATTGGATGTCCGGTACAGTATAGTACAGTATGTGATAAGAAGCACACAGAAAAGCTTTACAGCAAGTGTGCACAGAGTTGTACAGTACAGTACTGTACAGTATTTGCTAAAAAACACAACAAAAACTTTTCAACACTTCTCAACACTGTAAGTGTCTTCAGAGTACACTTTCAGTGTCTCTGTGACCCCAATCTCACCTACAGGAAGTCATGACCACGTGTCAGAGCAGAAAAGAGGACCGCGGCTCGTGTTCCTGAACCAAAGCAAATTTTTGTGAACTCTTCTGTTCGCGAACTTTGTTGTTCATGAACAGAAGCGTTCGTAAACCGAGGTATCATTGTATTTTGCAAAAAGGTATAGTGCTTCCTATTATGCTGGGGCCATTTGTCTACATACGGTGGACTCTGCCTTAAAGTAAGATTTTGCTGATAAAGCTATACTTCCTTACATAATTATGCAGCTGAACACTTAAGGAAATATTTCATAGCTCATTGCTTTGGGATAAAATGTTGTAAGTTTATTAATTACCAACGTACTAAAATTTGTTTTATAGAATTAAGCAGGTGTGACCCTCGGTAAAGGTCACATGAGCCCTTGAAGACCATTTAATGTAGCTCACTGTTTTGTTTGTGTTTGGCATGCCTTCTTTAAGAGAACTTGGAGTACAGGAATACAATAACTGGTTCTTACCACAATAGTCGGTCTTGTAGACCATTTTGGACGATGATTGAGTAAGATGTCCACGGCTCCTACCACTTCAGAGTCAATTGCCACCAGCAGTGCATCTGTGGACTGAACAGTTGTGTTAATGTTTATAGCCACCAGCAAAGGGCAGAGATTAGAGACAATAAATTAACCAGACTCATGCCTATAAACTATATAACATTATTAGTTTAAAGGGTATCTACAAAAAAATGTAAAATCCTATTTTGACTGGGTTCTAAATATGCACACTACTTTTATAAGCAGTAGCAAGACTTCATGCTATTTTTTGGGTTTATAGGCTGAAGTTTGACTATGGAATTGCAAAAGTTATCATAGAAAAACACTGCAATTTATGATGCAATGCCAATATCACCAGCAGGTTGTGCAGGAAATGTTACTTCCGACTTTAGGTAAAACATAGGTGTTGGGTGAGGAAGGAACCCTACAAAGAAGGTCTGTTTCTAGTTTACCTGCACATTTCTTATAATCATTGTTATTATTCAACCAAATTATTAAGATTGTTAATATTATATTAAGAGCTTAGCCTTTTCACGATTTTCTCAAAAATGCTGATGATAGTTTTCATGCTTCCCAATATTTGCTGTTGACCTAGCCACTTGTCATTTACTAGCTACATAGATAAATACGTGAACAGTAGCCTACATCAATTAGTTCTAGATTATTCTTTTTTTTCCACTCTCATGTAAAAGCTAAAATGAGATCAGTTATTAATCGCCTAAGAACTTTTAAATGTTTCCTACAGTACAGCGTGAAACTCTTTCAAGCTTTTTGCCATAAAGGGTAATGCAACATTTGATTTGCAGTCCTGTTGAAATGATTTATAATATGCAGCAAATGTTATTCTAAAGTGAGTTTTAACAATTTTATTTTTGCTTGAATAAAGTGTGAGCCTCTTGCAGAAAACTTAAATTCATGTAGACAGTCCTGCCTACCTTGTAGAACCGAAATAAAAAAGATTGGGACCGACAGCAAAGGCTGGCCCTAAATGCAAGTAGAATGAACAGCCATCTATAACTTACCAAACAGCCCTGACGCTTGAACTCTAGAGCCCTGACATCGTCAGGACTCAGTATAGGAGAAGCCCTGCAAGCCCCAGAATGGTGGCACTTGTGGAAAGAGAAGACAATGGTGAATGATGAACAGAGAGCGTAAGCCACAATGAGGAATAGAACAGAAAAACAACAGAATATGACATTGAAATGACTTTCACAAGCCTCTATGAATGTGGATGATGTATGAATATTATATACTTTAACTCGAAACGTTTGAAACCCATGTCAGGTCTTTATTTCTGACTTTGTCTCCACCGGCGACCAATGTCAAAGAGACAGAAATTTAGAGATAACCCAAACATTATACAGTTGTCAGTGAAATAGGAACAGACAGAAAATCTTCAACTATGGATATGTGACTTGTTGACAGTCACCAAAGGTAAGGCTTCCCCTCACCTTGGACAGATTTTATTTTACTGTTGTTACATTAATTTACTGTTGCAGGGACCCAGACACATGTTGGAGTTCCACTTTTGGTTTTGAAGTTAGGTAGAGCATTAAGCCCGGTTTTTGCTGTTTAGTTGTAGGTCATAGTTATATACAGTACCTTGAAAAGCTATTCATACCCCTTGAAATTTTCCACATTTTGTCATGTTACAACCAAATACGTAAATGTATTTTATTGGGATTTTATGTGATAGACCAACACAAAGTGGCACATAATTGTGAAGTGGAAGTAAAATGATAAATGGTTTTCTAAATATTTCTAAATATTTTACAAATAAATATCTGAAAAGTGTTGCGTGCATTTGTATTCAGCCCCCTTTACTCTGATACCCATAACTAAAATCTAGTGGAACTAATTGCCTTCAGAAGTCCCCTAATTAGTAAATAGACTCCACCTGTGTGTAATTTAATCTCAGTATAAATACAGATGTTCTGTGAAGCCCTCAGAGGTTTGTTAGAGAACCTTAGTGAACAAACAGCATCATGAAGGCAAAGGAACGCACCTGACAGGTCAGGGATAAAGTTGTGGAAAAGTGTAAAGCAGGGTTAGATTATAAAAACTAGATCCACAGCTCAGGTGGGAGAATGTGTCTACAGGACAACTATTAGTTGTGCACTCCACAAATCTGGCCTTTATGGAAGAGTGACAAGCAGAAAGCTAAGCAAAAAGCCATGTGAGGGACACAGCAAACATGTGGAAGAAGGTGCTCTGGTCAGATGAGACCAAAATGTAACTTTTTGGCCTAAAAGCAAAACGCTATGTGTAGTGGAAAACTAACACTGCACATCATCCTGAACACACCATCCCCACTGTGAATCATGGTGGTGGCAGCATCATGTTGTGGGGATGCTTTTCTTCAGCAGGGACAGGGAACCTGGTCAGAGTTGATGGAAAGATGGATGGAGCCAAATACAGGGCAATCTTAGAAGAAAACTTGTTAGAGTCTGCAAAACACTTGAGACTGGGGTGGAGGTTCACCTTCCAGCAGGACAACCACTCTAAACATACAGCCAGAGCTACAATGGAATGGTTTAGATCAAAGCATATTCATGTGTTAGAATGGCCCAGTCAAAGTCCAGACCTAAATCCAATTGAGAATCTGTGCCTATACTTGAAAATTGATGTTCACAGACGCTCTCCATCCAATCTGACAGAGTGTGAGTTATTTTGCAAAGAAGACTGGGCAACAATTTCACTCTCTAGATGTGCAAAGCTGGTAGAGACATACCCAATAAGACTTGTAGCTGTAATTGCAGTGAAAGATGGTTCTAGAAAGTATTGACTCAGGGGGGCTGAATACAAACACACGCCACACTTTTCGGATACTTATTTGAAAAAATATTTGAAAAAAATTTATAATTTTCCCTCCACTTCACAATTATGTGCCACTTTGTGTTGGTCTATCACAAAAAATTCCAATAAAATACATTTATGTTTTTAGTTGTAACATGACAAAATGTGGAAAATTTAAAGGGGTATGAATACTTTTTCAAGGCACTGTAGTTGAGGTTTTGGGTTAGGAGTTAGATTGAGCGTTAGAGTTAGAGGCTGCCATGGATTTAATTTACAATTAGGGGTTACTCTGAAGTAATGGTTATGGGTTGAGGTAAGTTATTAAGGATTGCATTTAAAAAAAATCATATTTTGTTGAAATCTATAAACACACAGTATGGCTGACACATTTTGGCAAAATATGCTTTGGCAGAAAATGAAAATGCACTTATGTACAATTGGAGCTAAGAGTAATGCACTGCAAGCTTTTCTGCCCATACACCAATGCCATTTGCAAATAATTAAAAAGCTTGCAAACATTTAAAGCAACACAGACAATAAAGATCTAATGACAGTTTTAAATGTTAGTGACTACAGTATATACTGGTTGGAAGAATTGCACTATGGATACTATAGATTGAAGAATGTTTTTCCCATTTTCAAGGAACACTAATCTCAAAAAATGGCCCCGCTAAATTGTATGTCTTGAAAGGTAATGTACAGAATAACTCGTATAGTATAATCTACTCTCTAGTATATAGTATTTTCTATCTCTCTTTACCATTTATTCACACATTTTTGGATTGGGGCTGCCTGTCCCCCACAATTTAAGGTGTACCATGTACACTATAACAAACTATGGCACACGGGAACAAATTTGAAACAGGAAGCTTCCACCTAATTAGTAGGTAGTGTATAAGGAAGTACATATCTATAAAAAGAAACAGATATTTATAAAGTAAGCCCAAAATCCTGACATTTTTGAATAAATGAATAACTTTTCTGATCTGTATCATTTTCAAAGGCAGAAAGATATATATCTGTCCAGATGTGCATTTTAGCAACTACGTCTAATATAAATATCTGTGACACTTTGCAGGCCTTTCTTTTATACTAATACTGAGCGTCTACGTGGATAGATAAGAGAATGTGTAAACCAATGCCAAAACAAATGGAAGTAAAAACCTTCTATTTCAAAGACAACATATACAACTATGGAATGTACCTGGCAGCCATGGTCTAGAAGAAGTTGTAATATATCCAAATTCTCATTCTCAATGGAAATGGTAATAGCATTTCTTCCTAAGACATCTACTGAATTAATATTCAGCTCATCTGAACTGTTCTCCTCCAGGAGCTTTTTAACCATATAATAGTCACCTGTAAAATAACATATTATTATTATGATTATTGTTTTTATCATTAGCACGATGGACTTGTAGTACCAAAGCCCTGGGTTTAAGGCTAATAGGACCCTATGTATATGTGTGTTTGCTCTCCTTATCTTTGCCATCCAGATATTCCAGTCTCCCACAAAAACGAAAAACATTCTGGTCAGTTAATCTGACACTTTGGTGCCTGGAGATGGTTGCATGACTTGGTGTACACTAGTTGTAAAGTAAAACCTGAAATAAAGCTGCAATATTATATTCTTAGTCTGTCCCAGTCTGATTTCACAGTTTGAAAATGGTTAGTTGCTATTATGACCTGAAACAGACAGATTCTTTAACCACTTCAGCCCCGGAAGGATTTACCCCCTTCCTGACCAGAGCACTTTTTACAATTTGGCACTGCGTCGCTTTAACTGCTAACTGCGCGGTCATGCAATGCTGTACCCAAACGAAATTTGCGTCCTTTTCTTCCCACAAATAGAGCTTTCTTTTGATGATATTTGATCACCTCTGCCGTTTTTATTTTTTGCGCTATAAACGGAAAAAGACCGAAAATTTTGAAAAAAAATGATATTTTCTACTTTTTGTTATAAAAAAAATCCAATAAACTCAATTTTAGTCATACATTTAGGCCAAAATGTATTCGGCCACATGTCTTTGGTAAAAAAAATGTCAATAAGCGTATATTTATTGGTTTGCGCAAAAGTTATAGCGTCTACAAACTAGGGTACATTTTCTGGAATTTACACAGCTTTTAGTTTATGACTGTCTATGTCATTTCTTGAGGTGCTAAAATGGCAGGGCAGTACAACCCCCCCCAAATGACCCCATTTTGGAAAGTAGACACCCCAAGGAAATTGCTGAGAGGCATGTTGAGCCCATTGAATATTCATTTTTTTTGTCCTAAGTGATTGAATAATGACAAAAAAAAATAAAAAAATAAGAATCACAAAAAGTTGTCACTAAATGATATATTGCTCACACAGGCCATGGGCATATGTGGAATTGCACCCCAAAATACATTCATCTGCTTCTCCTGAGTACGAGGATACCACATGTGTGAGACTTTTTGGGAGCCTAGCCGCGTACGGGGCCCCGAAAACCAATCACCGCCTTCAGGATTTCTAAGGGCGTAAATTTTTTATTTCACTCCTCACTACCTATCACAGTTTTAAAGGCCATAAAATGCCCAGATGGCACAAACCCCCCCCCCCCCCCATGACCCTATTTTGGAAAGTAGCGCTGTTTTACCGCCGACGCCCCCTACCGCCCCAGTGTGAAAGGGGCCTAAATGATATACTGCTCACACAGGACATGGGCATATGTGGAATTGCACCCCAAAATACATTTAGCTGCTTCTCCTGAGTATGGGGATACCACATGTGTGGGACTTTTTGGGAGCCTAGCCGCGTATGGGGCCCCGAAAACCAATCACCGCCTTCAGGATTTCTAAGGGTGTAAATTTTTGATTTCACTCGTCACTGCCTATCACAGTTTCGGAGGCCATGGAATGCCCAGGTGGCACACACACCCCCAAATTACCCCATTTTGGAAAGTAGACACCCCAAGCTATTTGCTGAAGGCATGGTGAGTTTTGCAGCTCTCATTTGTTTTTGAAAATGAAGAAAGACAAGAAAAAAGATTTTTTTTTTCTTTTTTCAATTTTCAAAACTTTGTGACAAAAAGTGAGGTCTGCAAAATACTCACTATACCTCTCAGCAAATAGCTTGGGGTGTCTACTTTCCAAAATAGGGTCATTTGGGGGGGTTTTGTGCCACCTGGACATTCCATGGCCTCCGAAACTGTGATAGGCAGTGAAGAGTGAAATCAAAAATTTACGCCCTTAGAAAGCCTGAAGGCGGTGCTTGGTTTTCGGGGTCCCGTACGCAGCTAGGCTCCCAAAAAGTCTCACACATGTGGTATCCCCATACTCAGGGGAAGCAACAAAATGTATTTTGGGGTGTAATTTCACATATTCCCATGGCATGTTTGAGCAATATATCATTTAGTGACAACTTTGTGCAAAAAAAAAAATTGTCTCTTTCCCGCAACTTGTGTCACAATATGAAATATTCCATGGACTCGACATGCCTCTCAGCAAATAGCTTGGGGTGTCTACTTTCCAAAATGAGGTCATTTGGGGGGGTTTTGAACTGTCCTGGCATTTTATGCACAACATTTAGAAGCTTGTGTCACACATCACCCACTCTTCTAACCACTTGAAGAAAAATTTTTTTTTTGCAAGAAAATTACTTTGAACCCCCAAACATTATATATTTTTTAAGGCAAATGCCCTACAGATTAAAATGGTGGGTGTTTAATTTTTTTTTTTCACACAGTATTTGCACAGCGATTTTTCAAACACATTTTTTGGGGAAAAAACACACTTTTTAAAATTTTAATGCACTAAAACACACTATATTGCCCAAATGTTTGATGAAATAAAAAAGATGATCTTAGGCCGAGTACATGGATACCAAACATGACATGCTTTAAAATTGCGCACAAACGTGCAGTGGCAACAAAATAAATACATTTTTAAAAGCCTTTAAAAGCCTTTACAGGTTACCACTTTAGATTTACAGAGGAGGTCTACTGCTAAAATTACTGCCCTCGATCTGACCTTCGCGGTGATACCACCACATGCATGGTGCAATTGCTGTTTACATTTGACGCCAGACCGACGCTTGCGTTCGCCTTAGCGCGAGAGCAGGGGGGACAGGGGTGCTTTTTTTTTTTCTTTATTTTTTTTTGCTTTTTTATCTTATTTTTAAACTGTTCCTTTCATTTTTTTAAAATCATTTTTATTGTTATCTCAGGGAATGTAAATATCCCCTATGATAGCAATAGGTAGTGACAGGTACTCTTTTTTGAAAAAATTGGGGTCTATTAGACCCTAGATCTCTCCTCTGCCCTCAAAGCATCTGACCACACCAAGATCGGTGTGATAAAATGCTTTCCCAATTTCCCAATGGCGCTGTTTACATCCAGTGAAATCTAAGTCATAAAATGCTTGTAGCTTCCGGTTTCTTAGGCCATAGAGATGTTTGGAGCCACTCTGGTCTCTGATCAGCTCTATGGTCAGTTGGCTGAATCACCGGCTGCATTCTCAGGTTCCCTGTTGGGACAGGAGAGCCAGAGAAAAACACGGAAGACGGTGGGGGGGGGGGCATTCCCTCCCACTGCTTGTAAAAGCAGTCTAGAGGCTTATTAGCCACTAGGATTGCTTTTACATGAAAGCCGACCGCTGGTTGAAAAGAATGATACCAAGATGATACCTAAACCTGTAGGCATCATTCTGGTATAACCACTCAAAGTCCTGAATGGCGTACCTGAAGACAAAAAAATGGTTAACAATAAAACACAGTAAACGGTAAAGTATAAAAAAATTACATACCTGAAAAGTAAACATGATAAAACATAATAACAATAAAACATTGCAGTAAAAAAGAGCAGAACAATAGAGAGAGAATAGAGAGAGAGAGAACAATAAAACGACAACTATTTTTTTTTATTTTATATATTTTTTGTGTTTTTTTTTTTTTTTTTTTTTTTACACTTTTTTTTTGTAACTAACTTTTATAACTGTAACCGGTTCCAGGTTCGGGTCTCTCAAAATGCGATGGCATCTTGGGAGACCCTGTGAAAGTGTGCCTAGTCTGTGCAATGCTGTACCCTACGCTAATACTCAACTAGTATATGGTAGCGTTCAAAACATTCACCAATGCAAAGACCAGGATTGCCAGGACAGGAGGGACAATAATAGCGGGTGTCACGCCTATATCCGCGCTTGCTGCAGACACGACACCTTTTTTGGGGGGGTTTGCTGGGTAGGGGTACTCGGGAGGACATAAAGAAAATGCCTCTCATGCAGCCGACTGCATTTGGTTGGGGATGTGAATGGGGGAAGTACAGGCGCTGCAGAAGCGGTGGATTCCCAATTAGGATTGGCGAATGCAGCAGGAAGAGCATTATGGGCACGACGGGCCTGTTTGTCTTCTTCTTGGTGGCAGCGGGACACTACTTGTGCTTGCCAACTCACCAGCTTGAACTGCACTTATGGGACTCGACACATCACCAAGTGTTACTGCAGTGCTGGTTTGACTACGACCGGGGTGTACTAGGCCGCTGGTGCTTGCCAGTTCACCAAAACGCTACCAAAAAAACTGTTAGCGATCGCAGGGATCAGGCCTGACTCTGTGAACGCTGCAGTTATGCGTTTAGTGTTTTGTAAGTGACAGTGATTGATCGATACTGCACTTGGGTGGGCCGGGCTGGGCCGGGCAGAGGGGCAAAACGCAGGTGCTATCAGGTATCTGGGCTGATCCCGCTAACACTGCGTTTTTGGGAACCCTAAACTGCTGGGGACGCTAGTATAGATCTGATCGGATCAGATATTGATCCGTTCAGATACTATACCACTAAGGGAGATGTACGGTGCGTGCGTGGGTGTTAGCGGTACTGGCACTAACCTGACACTGCCTGGGGCTGGTGCTTACCAGTTCACCAAAATGCTACCAAAAAAACTGTTAGCGATCACAGGGATCAGGCCTGACTCTGCGAACGCTGCAGTTATGCGTTTAGTGTTTTGTAAGTGACAGTGATCGATCGATACTGCACTTGGGTGGGCTGGGCTGGGCGGAGGGGCAAAACGCAGGTGCTAGCAGGTATCTGGGCTGATCCTGCTAACACTGCGTTTTTGGGAACCCTAAACTGCTGGGGACGCTAGTATAGATCTGATCGGATCAGATATTAATCCGTTCAGATACTATACCACTAAGGGAGGTGTATGCTGCGTGTGTGGGTGTTAGCGGTACTGGCGCTAACCTGATGCTGCCTGGGGCGACGCATATCACCGCCGGGCGATCAGGGGGCTAAACCTTTATTAGGTAATAAACGGCAGGTGCCCTGACACTATAAAAAATAAACTTACTAACCAGCATCACCCGTAACAGTTATACGGTGATCACTGATGAAAGGGTTAACTAGGGGGCAATCAAGGGGTTAAAACCTTTATTTGGTAGTATATGGGGGTCCCTGACGCTATAAAACGCTGACGGCGAACCTAAATATTTACCTCCCTAACTAGCGTCACCAGTGACACTAATACAGTGATCAGAAAAATGATCGCTTAGCGACACTGGGGGACACTAGCGACGGGGGGTGATCAAGGGGTTAAAACTTTATTAGGGGGGGTTAGGGGGGTACCACTAACTTCCCTACCACACTAACTGTCACAAACTGACACCAATGCAGTAATCAGAAAAAAAAAAAAAAAACTGCTTGGTGTCAGTGTGACAGGGGGGGGGTGATTGGGGGGTGATCGGGGGGTGTATTGTGTGCCTGGCATGTTCTACTGTGTGTGTGTGTGTTGTGCACTCACATTGATGTCTCCTCCATCCTCGGCACCGGAACAGAAAATACCGAGCCGAGGAGAAATTACATAATTTCCTCTGCTGCTGTTTACCATACAGCAGAGGAGGAATGATCCCATTGACTGGGAGCGATCGGGAGGGGGGGGCCACGAATGGATGGCCTCCCCCTCACCTCCGATCGCCGGGGGACAAACGCCGACCGCCTCGGCCACCGGGGGAGGCAGATCACGTACAGGTACGTGATTCTGCCTGCCCGTACCATTCTGCCGCAGTATATCTGCGTGAGGCGGTCGGTAAGTGGTTAAACATATTTAAACCCAAGAACAAAAACTAATAGACTTGCATCTTACTGGTCCTCAGGTGCAGCAGCTGCATTTCTTTTACAGTAAAACCTTGGATGGCGAGCATAAGTCGTTCCAGAAACATGCTTGTATTCCAAAGCACTTGTATATTACTTGTATGGTATAAAAGAGAAGAGAGGCACCTCTAAGTGCAGCAATAAGTTGCTAAATGTTGTATCTTCATTAAATGTAACCATATTGCTACACTTAGAGCCTCCTCTCTTCTTTTTTATACTCAGTTGTGACGTGACGCTACTCTTATATCAAGACATCGCTTGTATATCAAGGTAAAATTTATTAAAACAATTTGCTTGTCTTGCAAAACGCTCTCAGACCAAATTACTCTCAAACCAAAGCTTTACTGTATTTTCTTTTTTTCTTAGTTTTAACCTGGTAATCCAGCCATTGACTAATTTCCTGTACCAGGGTGACACCCATACTGAGCAGCGTTGTCACCCTAGGGAAGGAAGAGTGCTAGGACTGCATAACACTATGTTAATATTACATAGCACCTCTCATCTCCTCCATGAGTGGGGGAGGCATTTTGTAGCCCATGAAAATAGCTGGAAATAATGCTAATTGATAAAAGTCCAGGGGCAGACAGCATAGATAGGTTATTAGCTCCCAAGATTTCTAGTTGGAATTTTTTTTTTTTTTTACTCTATTTTTTCCTGCACTTGTCAAAGAGATATAATAAAAAGCTTTCTGTGCTACTGTGTATTTAACAGACCAAAAGGCAGCAAATAAGAGAAATTTATTGTTAGAATTTGCATTCACCAGACATTAAATTCATAATATACATGGTGCGTCATCTAGAATGCAGACACCATGGCCAGTCATGGGTAGGCTATATCAGAGAAAGCAATGGAAGACATAGGAAGTGCAGACACAGCATTATGGTTGTCAGGGTAACATCTAGCACACACAATCAAGGCCTAATTCAGATGTTGCTTGAATATCCTTGATTTATTTGTGTTGGTTTCTTTCATCTCCAAGGTTCCTATAATGCTGATCATAAAGGAATATCTAAAAATAATTTGTATTTGTACACACAGGATAAAATGAAAAACATATATAGATTTACTTTAAACAAAAATAAGCATTACAGTGGTCTCAACAGGCCATTGGTACTCTACATGTAGTACAGTCCTAAAGAACTGTGCAAATATGGGCAAAATAGAATGTTAGGTTATTTTCTCTCTGAATGAATCAGGAAAATACTACATTATCAATCCTAAAGTTCTGTGCAAATAAGGGCAACAATGAATGTTAGGGTATTTTCTCTCTAGGTTGAATGAATCAGGAAAAATCTACATTATGGCCATTAGATGGCGCTGATGTTCATAGGAAAAAATACTTACAGTGGAACCTCGGATTACGAGCATAATCCGTTCCAGGAGAATGCTCGTAATCCAAACTACTCACATATCAAAGCGAGTTTCCCCATAGAAGTCAATGGAAACGAAAATAATTTGTTCTGCATTGACTTCAATGGCATGCAATACCGCAATGCGGCCAGAGGTGGGGAGGGGGGCACTGAAGAGCCTCGGAAAGGCCTGAGGACACCTCGGCTGACCTCGGCAAACCTCGGAAAGATTCCGTTCCTGAGGTTTGCTGAGGTCAGCCGAGCTGTCCTCTGGCCTTTCCGTGCATTTCAGAACGGCGCCGCTCGGCTCCGGCGCCCCCCCACCTCAGGCCAAACACAGTACTGCACACGCTTTGGCCTGAATCATGTTCGTGTTGAGAGACAACACTAGCAAACCGAGTTACGATTTTTAAAAATACAGTGCTCGTATTGTGAAATGCTCATTAACCGCGTTACTCGCAATCCGAGGTTCCACTGTATTTACTTTAATTGTCAGCTCCATCTAATTGCCATAATGCAGTATTTTCCTTGTTCACTGTACATTGTATTCTGTATGAAGCATAATATTGGACCTGGAGAGAAAATAGCCTAATAGCATTCATTTTTGCCCATACTTGCACAGAACAAATGTACATGCAGTTTGGGTATTTGCAGTATGAACTATGGTCAATTGAAATCCTTTATCCCCAATCCACATGCATAGATGTGCATTTCATGTTTCACATTTTATTTGAATGGGCTGTCCAATGCACAGAAAACACTCTAAATATGTGCATTTACTTTTTAATGCCTTGCACAATGCATGGTAATCAGTTACTATGCATTGTGGTGCAGTAAAACGCACATGAGCTGATTCAAGTCTACACAGACATAATCGTTCAACCCATTTTGACAGGCATGCAGATGTGGGTGAACATTCTCTGCATTTGGGGCTGCTCACTCGCATGTCTGTCAATTGGGGATGAGCAGCTGTGCCCATGCAAACACTTCATCCCAGCAGACTTGAATGGACTGCCTGCATGTAGCAGCTGGCTGCTCAAGCCAAATAATATATGGCCCATTCATCATCTGTTTGAAATAGGCCTAATTGTAGGTGCCCTGGGGTGCCATTCATTCCTAACCTTCCTAACACATATATATCAGCACCCATGTGAATGAGGCCTAAAAAACATTTTTTGAGCAATGCGTGAATGTTCCTGATTTTGTGTTGTTTCTCCAGTGCAAAGATGTGAACATGAACTTAAAGTGATCAGCAACCCTTACATACAGTTAATATACCCAATGAAGTAACTAACCTCATGTCATACAAAGTGATGAAGCAAATCCTCCCACATTAACTGTTACCTGTTTATCTGCAGCCTTCTCTCTTCTACAGCCTTCCATAGTACACAGACCAAAGGGTATTTCTCAGCTTTCATAAGGCAGGGGGCGGTACTGCAGCACAGAGCTGCATGTAATCTGATACCAGAATGGATGGAAAGGACACCGCCCTCTACACAGACTCACAGGGAAACATGCTCATCTGAAACTATCAATGACTTTTTGTGTGCTGGTGGAGGGGGGGTGCAAAACCTTCTCCTAGATTGCTTTGTATTGGATAAACTGTCAGAAGTGACTTATGCAGATAGCAGAGGAAGAAGACAGCAACTTGTAACAACATTAAGTGCTATAAAATGAAGCAAGTACTATAGCCACTTAAAGCAGGGGTCCACTAAAAAAAAAAAATATTAAAAGCCAGCAGCTACTAATACTGCAGCTGCTGACTTTTAATATATGGACACTTCCCTGTCCCAGGGAGCCCGCGATGTCGGCAGTCGAAGCCGATCCGTCCTTCGGCTCTCGGCTGCTGCTGCCGCCATCCTCGGTAAGGGAAAAAGGAAGTGAAGCCGTGCGGCTTCACTTCCTGGTTCCCTACTGCGCATGCGCGAGTCGCACTGCGCGTCCTCTCAGGTCCCTGCTGTGTTCGGGGACCTGCGTGTCTCCCAGAATACAGCGGGGGAGGACGAGGTAGGCGCCGGAAGTGGCATAGGTCACCGCAAGCGCCGCGGTGATCTATGCCAGGAAGTGGGAGCAAATACCTGTATTAGACAGGTATCTGCTCCCTCCTCCCCCCTGAAAGGTGCCAAATGTGACACCGGAGGGGGGGGAGGAAGCCAAAAAGTGGAAGTTCCATTTTTGGGTGGAACTCCACTTTAAAGCGGACCTTCAATAATTTTTTCATCTTTCCATCTATTAAATCTTCTGCCCTTGTTGTTTTAACTTTGGATAGTAAAAAAAAGACTGGGAAAAGCTTAGGCTTATGACATCATTTACAGCTCGCTTTCACTCTCGTGAGAATTTTCAGGAAGGGAGGGGGGATGAGTCTTAAGAGGGCCAATGAAAGCTGCAGAGCTGGAGGTGTGCCTCTGTGTGTCTGTGTAAATCCAGGAAGTGAACAGGCAGCAGCTTCAGCTGCCCACAATTAAAATGGATGCAGCCAGACTTAGACCCCGTACACACTATACAACTTTTGTTGTCTGATTTCCTTTACATTTACCAAAACCATGTAGTGCAAGGGCTTGCCTGATTGCATACAAATTGAAACTCTTAAGGTTTGACCTCATAATATATGGTTTTGGTAAATCTGAAGGAAAAAATCTACAGAAAATTGCACAGTGTGTATCCAGCTTTAGTGGGGGGAGATTTCTACAGCATATTTGGCAAGTACAGAACCTCAGTATATATAAAATAATATGCAAAGTGGTTGGAGGGAAGCTTCAAAATGGCAAGATGTTTTTATTACAAATTATGTGCGCAGACTGCAATTCCTCTTTAAGGACCATGCCTTTTTCTGACAATCTTTGTTTACAATACAAATCTGTTTTTGCTAGAAAATGACTTAGAACCCACAAACATGATATATTTTTATCATGGAATCCATCTTTTCTTTTTTTTTTTTTTTTTTGAGGCCATCTTACCTTAGCTTATCTCTGTGCCCAGCCGCAACCAGTGTCGGATAGGTTTTTGGGCTTCCCGATCAGTCAGGTAAGCCTGAAAACCACCGGAAAGTGGCAGGAGGGGGAGGGTACTAGGGTGACCACATGTCCCACATTTTGTCACCTTCATTCTGGAACAATACAGTGTCCCGGAATTGCACCTGGACCAATGCCCCCTAAAAAAAGGCCGCTGCAGTCTGCTTCCTGGTGGACTCCTGGCAGGCTAAGACCCATTTTACATTGTTCACCACCGGCTGCTGGCTTACTGTGGCCCACCTAACATTTAGCAACCAGTGACGTCACAAGGAGGAGAGCGAGGCCACAGCCCCAGCATTCAGAGCGGAGGAGGATTTAACTTCCTCCTCCTCTGCTCCCGGTGCTTAGCTCTTTCCACCTCCCTGTATCTTCCCAGGTGGCATTCAGATGAAACATCCTGAGGCAAAGACTTCAGTGCAGACTGCAGAGAGGACGATAAGGCAGATAAGTATGCTGGCAGAAGTGGACAGGACAGATAAGATGACACCCTTGGAGGGATGGGAGCAGGACAAATCCTTAGATATCAGAGCAGGGCTCATGCTGGGACTTGTAGTCATTCACTTTTGGGGGAAGTGACACCCCCAAAAGTGAAGGACTACAGGTCCCAGCATGAACCCCTCAGAGCTGAAGATGTGACACCCCCAGCCCCCACCCCCCCAACTAGTGAAGAACTACAGGTCCCAGCATGAACCCATGAAATCTATATCTAACACCCTTAGATCTCATGGGTTCATGCTGGAACTGGCAGTCCTTCACTTTTGGGGATGTGACCCCCCCAAAAGTGAAGGACTATAGGTCCCAGCATGAACCCCTCAGAGCTGATGATGTGACACCCTCCCAGCCCCTGCGTGGGAGGAGTCACATTGGCAGCCAGCGGCGGGAGTGGTATTTACCTTCCTGGGGCTCCAGCGTGTCGGACTGGTGGCAGGCTGCGGGTGGCACTGGCAAGTGACACTGCATCTGGTGGCAGACTATGGGTGGCAAGTGACATGGCTGCGGGTGGCAAGTGGCACACTGCATCTGGTAGCAGGCTATGGGTGGCAAGTGGCACTGCATCTGGTGGCAGGCTATGGGTGGAAAGTGGCACACTGCATCTGGTGGCAGGCTATGGGTGGCAAGTGACACTGCAACTGGTGGCAGGCTATAGGTGGCCACTCGCACATTGCATCTGGTGGCAGACTATGGGTGGCCAGTGGCACATTATATCTGGTGGCAGGCTATGGGTAGCAATTGGCACACTGCATCTGGGGGCATGCTATGGGTGGAAAATGGCACACTGCATCTGGAGGCTGGCTATGGGTGGAAAGTGGCACACTGCATCTGGAGGCAGGCTATAGGTGGAAAGTGACAAGCTGCATATGGCAGCAGGCGACAGTGGCAAGTGACACGCTGCATTTGGCGGCAGGCAACAGTGGCAAATGACACGCGGCATCTGGCGGCAGGCAACAGTGGCAAGTGACACGCTGCATCTGGTGGCAAATGACACACTACATCTGGCGGCAGGTGACAGTGACAAGCTGCATCTGACGGCAGGAAATGGTGGCAAGTAACATGCTGCATCTGGTGGCAGGTGACAGTGGTACGCTGCATCTGGCGGCAAGTGACCCGCTCAGGGTTCACACTGATTCTTCGTTATGGTGAATTTAACTATTTAATTTTATATTACAATGTAGTAATAGAAATAATGTGATTTGATCATCCTGACACCATATCAAGCATGGTGTCTGGATGATTTAAGTGCTAACACCAGCCATTCGCCCGACAAATCACCCTACGCCAAATTCACTGTCAACCCCCAAGACTACACCCCCTTATCTTTTTTTGGGAAAGGGGGGGTCCCTGAATGGCAGTGTGGAAATGTGGTCACCCTAGTGGGGATGACCCCTTCCACCACTTCTAAAAGTTATCCACAGCAGCCCATAGATGATTTTTATGGGAAAGACCGGCGCCTGAGGGAAAAAAATAATACTAAGGTTATGGCATCTAGCTGAAGACATAGCTTCGGTATTAAACAACATCAAAATCATGACATATTTTCCCAGTTAGGTGGTCATCAAGTGGATAGAAGAATATGCTTTGTTCATTTTTCATTTCAGAGGTTTACACCCACTTTAAAGCCTGATATTTCTGACTTAGAGCTTCAGCATGCATAGTACATCTCAGTTTTATTCAATAGTTTCAAACAATTGCAAATGAAGAACTGTAGTATAGATTGCATTTGCAAAAATTAAGTCTCAGATTATAAAAATAATCTTGTGCAGTTTTTATTCATTACCACTAGTGGGGAACTCTGATATATGAAGAACAGTGTGCCACAATTTTTTTTAGGACAAAAGACTTGTCAAGGAGGGTACAGTTAGTAAACATGGCCAAATATTCTTTACAACTCGGCTTTAAATTCATGCTTGCCACTGAGAAATGAACACACACATTCCATTAAGTGGATTCACTATGGACTCCTACTGAGTGCTGACTATTCTTTACCACAGCATTTCTGAAAAAAACAAGAGAGAGAACTGAATAAAGATTAGGGGGAAGGGAGAGAGCATGAAGTAAGCCTAGGGGATGTTCAGTCCATGTATGGGCAGGTTGATTGTACCCAAGCCGATCCATCTATTGACTTGGGTACAACCAGCCTATCAGATTTTTTTAATTCAATTACTGTTGATGGCTATAGCCACTTGCAGTAATCACTGCATTCTGCCAGCCGGGCTCCCCCACCGTCGACAGAACACAATAGCGCTCTACAATTAACACTGACCGTGTTGATGGGGAAATCAAGTGATTTTCTTTCTTCCACCCGTGGTGAGAGGAAAGAAAACCAAATCATCTGTGGGCTGCTGTCTGAAGATGTAAATTACAGTATCTCACATAAGTGAGTACACCCCTCACAATTTTGTAAATATTTTATTATATCTTTTCATCTGACAACACTGAAGAAATGACACGTTGCTACAATGTAAAGTAGTGAGTGTACAGCTTGTATAACAGTGTAAATTTGCTGTCCCCTCAAAATCAACACACAGCCATTAATGTCTAAACCGCTGACAATGAAAGTGAGTACATCCCTAAGTGAAAATGTCCAAATTGGGCCCAAAGTGTCAATATTTTGTGTGGCCACCATTATTTTCCAGCACTGCCTTAACCCTTTTGGGCATGGAGTTCACCAGAGCTTCACAGGTTGCCACTGGAGTCCTCTTCCACTCCTCCATGATGACATCACAGAGCTGGTGGATGTTAGAGACCTTGCGCTCCTCCACCTTCCGTTTGATTAGATACTGTATATAGTTATCTCCCTGACACATGGGGCATTGATTGTTGTAAAAGTTTACAAAATCCAAAGCCATTAATGTATGTACGGGGGGAAAAAAACATTCCAATATATTAATGCTGTTCTGTTAATGCTGTTTTCAGTTTTTTGCCTTTTTTTACACAATATTTTTCGTTTTTCAGACTGAATAGCACAGCTCCAGCATGGGCACATATAATCTTACAGTAGGTGTGCAGGCATGACTTGTCATTGCTCAGCTTGTTGCCAAACCGATTATTTAAAGCCGAGTCCCGCCAGGTGTCAGTGCAGACAAGTCTTCAGCTGTATGTATACTTGTAACAAGTGATTCTGCAGTCTGATTCTGTGATTCCTGTTATTACCCCAGCTATTCCTTGATACATCTGCAACTGTTCCCGGTCTATTCATCTGCTCCTATATAGACCCATACTTGTTCAGTGTCTACGTTTCCTGTCTGATGCTCTGATACCTCACTGGCCACTGACCTGGCCTGTTCCTGACTCTGTTTCTGCCTAATGATTCTGTACCATCTGGGGGAAAAGTGAGATTTGGGACTTTACCTTCAGAAGTCACATAATTAGTGAAATGATGTCCACCTGTGTGCAATCTAAGTGTCACATGATCTGTCATTACATATACACACCTTTTTGAAAGGCCCCAGACACTGCCATGAAGACCAAGGAACTCTCCAAACAAGTAAAGGACAATGATGTTGAGAAGTACAAGTCAGGGTTAGGTTATAAAAAATATCCAAATCTTTGATGATCCCTAGGAGCACCATCAAATCTATCATACCCAAATGAAAAGAAAATGGCACAGCAGCAAACCTGCCAAGAGACGGCCGCACACCAAAACTCATGGACCGGGCAAGGAGAGCATTAATCAGAGAGGCAGCACAGAGACCTAAGGTAACCCTGGAGGAGCTGCAGAGTTCCACAGCAGAGACTGGAGTATCTGTACATAGGGCGACAATAAGCCGTACGCTCCATAGAGTTGGGCTTTATGGCAGAGTGGCCAGAAGAAAGCCATTACTTTCAGCAAAAAACAAAATGGTACGTTTTGAGTTTACCAAAAGACATGTGGGAGACTCCCAAAATGTATGGAGGAAGGTGCTCTGGTCTGATGAGACTAAAATTGAACTTTTTGGCCATCAAAGAAAACGCTTTGTCTGGCGCAAACCCAACACATCACATCACCCAAAGAACATCATCCCCACAGTGTAACATGGTGGTGGCAGCATCATACTGTGGGGATGTTTTTCAGCAGTCGGGACTGGGAAACTAGTCAGAGTTGAAGGAAAGATGGATGGTGCTAAATACAGGGATATTCTTGAGCAAAACCTGTACCACTCTGTGTGTGATTTGAGGCTAGGACGGAGGTTCACCTTCCAGCAGGACAATGACCCCAAACACACTGCTAAAGCAACACTTGAGTGGTTTAAGGTGAACCATGTAAATGTGTTGGAATGGCCTAGTCAAAGCCCAGACCTCAATTCAATCGAAAATCTGTGGTCAGACTTAAAGATTGCTATTCACACGCGCAAACCATCCAACTTGAAGGAGCTGGAGCAGTTTTGAAAGGAGGAATGGGCAAAAATCCCAGATGGAATGATTCTGTTTGAAGTCAGAATCATTCAATCAATTTTATTCTGTTTTATTGCAATATGTTATAACAATCATGCACTTTTATATATGTATTGTGTTATACATGGGTTATGTGTCTGACATTATTATTATTATTATGGATTATTATGCTATATTATTATGATGTTTGGTTGTACACATCACATGTGGAATACATTTTTATTCTATTATACTCTTTATGTGTATTGTATTAAAATTTTGTGTTTACAGTTATATAACAAACTGGTCAGACACAATTTGCATCATGGTCACCCCCCCAGCTGCATGCTTCATACAAAGTCCCAAACCTCTCTCTTCAATGGATTCTGTGCCATCTTGTCTGCCCTTTGCTGACCAGACTTGTTGCTGATCTCTTCTTTTCAGTGGCTTTTATCTCCTTGTTACTCAGAACCACTTGACGACTATACTTTCAAGTTCCAGAGTTTGCAACATCATCCGTCAGCACACTTACCACTGCTTTGTCCTTACATTACCTGTTCTTCTACCCAGGGTTGTTTAGGCTGAAGTACTAACAGAGGTTGCCCTTATCATCCTAGGGTCCCAATCCAGGTATGTGACAAGAGTGATTCACTGTTATAACTTTTGTAGCAGCCTCTAGTGTGCTAGGTTTGCTAGTGTAGAATTGTTACTGTAGAATGGTTAGTGTAGGAAAATTTGGTTCAGCTCAGGGCTAAGCCTGAGCTGTGAATCTGGGTCAGGGCTCAGGGCTGGAGGACTAATCCTAGCAGCCTCTCTGGTGCCTCCACCTGTTTTCTGGGACATTGAACAATGTTCTAGACACAATGGGTGAAGGTTAGGAGGAGCTGCTTGGAATATTTATGAGGGCATTGGACAAACACCAGTAAGGGGCTGGCAGCCTACTTCATAAATAGGCATGAGTCATGTCATCAGGGGGCAGTCGGGTGGAAGATGGAGATGGGGTGCTGAAGAGGCTGTCGGTGGCCCTTGGTGGTGCCCCCTAGTCTGGGGGGGAGGGTGACCTTGGACTGAGGGGCTCGGGTGCTGGAAGGATCCTGCCAAAATGCATGGAGGAAGCCCTTTCTGGAGGCACCGGAGCTAAGAGAGAAGACAGCAGGAGCAGGTCAGCACTACTGGGACATCTCCTGAGAGTCAGCCAGGTGGGCTGGTGAGTGTCAGTCTGGAGGACTGTGGTGGAGAAGTTAGCCTGGAGGGCTAGTAAAGGGGAAGCTGCAGCCAGGTGGGTTGACAGTGCCTGAAGAGGTGGTCTGGGATCAGTAGCCACAGGAGGAAGAGTACAAGCTGGACACTGTAATTTTTGGCTACACAACCAAGGGGCCTCGGGTTCCTGCCTGTAATGGGCCATTGCTTTTATTCTGACTGAGTGACTGTCTTCCAGCTGGGTTCTGCAAGCAAGTGAATGCTGGAGGAAGAAGTGGAGCTGTATACAGAGAGTGTATATAGAAACTGTATATACAGTGCCTTGAAAAAGTATTCATACCCCTTGAAATTTTCCACATTTTGTCATGTTACAACCAAAAACGTAAATGTATTTCATTGGGATTTTATGTGACAGACCAACACAAAGTGGTACATAATTGTGAAGTAGAAGGAAAACGATAAATGGTTTTCAATTTTTTTTACAAATAAATATCTGAAAAGTGTGGTGTGCATTTGTATTCAGCCCCCAAAGTCAATACTTTGAAGTACCACCTTTCGGTGCAATTACAGCTGCAAGTCTTTGCACATCTAAAGAGTAAGATTTTTGCCCTTGTTTCTTTGCAAAATAGCTCAAGCTATGTCAGATTGGATTGAGTGTCTGTTAACAGCAATTTTCAAGTCTTGCCACAGATTCTCAATTGGATTTAGGTCTGGCCCTTGACTGGGCCATTTTAACATGTGAATATGCTTTGACGTAAACCATTCCATTGTAGCACTGGCTGTATGTTTAGGGTCGTTGTCCTGCTGGAAGATGAACCTCCAACCCATTCTCAAGTCTTTTGTAGACTCTAACAGGTTTTCTTCTAAGACTACCCTGTATTTGGCTCCATCCATATTCCCATCAACTTCCATCTTCCCATAAACTTCCCTGTCCCTGCTGAAGAAAAGTGTGGGTGTTTCATTTGGTTCCGGCCGGTGGGTTCATAGCCGGACAGGGCGGTATTGTATGCCCAGGTGCCCTCCTCTTCTCGTTCTACTCTCCCTAAGGGTTGGATGGATGCGGGGGGTGGATTGACACTGGAGGGCCTTGGCCGCACTCCTGCATTACTGCGCATGCGCAAACCTACGGCGCATGTGCGGTAGCATATTCATCTGCGCCGTGTCTCCAGCTTGATTAGCTGAAGACAGGTGACATGGGGGTGTTTTTTGTCACAAATTCCGCCCTTTATATAGGGCGGGAATGCGTCTGTGTTTGTGGGTCATTTTTAGAAGGTATGTTGGAGAGCAGCATCTATTGTCCAGCTGGGATTCTGTGATAAGTGTGACAATAGTAAAGCCCATTTTTGCTTGATAACACAAGGTATGTTGGTCATTTGATTTTGGCTTCAGTCCCTTATGGTAGCATTTTGGGAGTCTTGTGGAATGGTAATGAGTGTAATCTCTTTCATGTCATTCCAGATTAAGTAGGTGGCCATTTGGTGTCTGACTGTTATGGCAGAAATATGAAACGCCTTCAGTGGCCCTCCTAAAGTCAATGTGTACTTATTGTAAGCAATTAAAGTTACAGTCACATAAATTGTGACTTATGACATAAACTATGGATTGTAAATATGTGTATTTTGGATATACTGTTATGGATGTACATTATGTGTATCTATTTCTCTTACAGCAACTCTATTGTATCATCCCATTTCAAGCCCCTGAAGAAGCCAACAAGGGCGAAACGCGTCTGGTTTGTTTTTCTTCCCCCGTGTGATATATTACCTTGGCTTGTGCATAGTGTGATTTCTCTATATGATTATTAGTTACATCTTTCCTTGTGCAGGAATTACTATGTCTTGGGGGCCTTTTTGGTACTATAATGAACTGTTCATGTTTTAAGTGGTGTCAATTATTGACAATAGACATACTTTTTTATGGAATTTAATCAAAAGTGAATTTTAAGTTTATGATGTTGTATGGATTATTATTCTAAGAGGAGCTTTCAGCACTTATAAAGTCCCAATCCTTTTCCTTTTGTATACTATTTATTGTGACAGACCAGCACAAAGTGGTACATAATTGTTAAGTAGAATTTTTTTTCTAATTTTTTTACAAACAAATATCTAAAGAGTGCGGCATGCATTTGTATTCAGCCCCCCGGAGTCAATACTTTATAGAACCACCTTTCGCTGCAAGTCTTTTTGGGAATGTCTCTACCAGCTTTGCACATCTAGAGAGTGAAATTTTTGCCCATGAGTCTTTGCAAAATAGCTCAAGCTTTGTCAGATTGGATTGAGAGTGTCTGTGAACAGCAATTTTCAAGTCTTGCAACAGATTCTCAATTGGATTTAGGTCTGGACCTTTACTGGGCCATTCTAACACATGATTATACTTTGAGATAAACCATTCCATTGTAGCTCTGACTGTATGTTTAGTGTTGTCATGCTGGAAGGTGAACCTCCACCCCAGTCTCAAGTCTTTTGTAGACTCTAACAGGTTTTCTTCTATGATTGCCCTGCATTTGGCTCCATCCATCTTCCCATCAACTTCCATCTTCCCATCAACTTCCATCTTTCCATCAGCTTCCCTGTCTCTGCTGAAGAAAAGCATCCCCACAACATGATGCTGCCACCACCATGTTTCACAGTGGGGATGGTGTGTTTCCCCCACATGGCTTCTTGCAAACTGCAGATGGGACTTCTTATGGCTTTCTTTTAACCCAAGCTTTGTTCTTGCCACTCTTCCATAAAGGCCAGATTTTTGGCGTGCACGACTAATAGTTGTCCTGTGGACAGATTCTCTCACCTGAGCTGTAGATCTCTGCAGCTCCTCCAGAGTTACCATGGGCCTTTTGGCTGCTTCTCTGATTAATGCTCTTCCTGCCAGCCTGTCAGTTTAAGTGGATGACCATATCTTGGCAGGTTTGCAGTTGTGCCATACTCTTTCCATTTTCGGATGATGGATTGAACAGTGCTCCGTGAGATCTTCAAAGCTTGGGATATTTTTTTATAACCTATCCCTGCTTTAAACTTCTCCACAACTTTATCCCTGACCTCTCTGGTGTGTTCTTCTCTTTTTGGGTCCCTCTTCATTGCTCCTGGCCCCCCCCTCCTGTGGAGTGCCCCCACAGCAAGCAGCTTGCTATTGGGGCACCCAAGTCGAGTCACAGCTTCGTTTGCCCATTCAGACACAAAGCCCCAACCCAGCCCCGCCCCCTCTCTCCCCTGATTGGCTAACTGACTTTGATTGACAGCCACAGGAGTCAATGGCAGAGCTGCTGTGTCTCAGCCAATCAAGAGGAGAGTCCCAGATGGCTAAGACATGGCTGGAGAGAGATGGGGCTCAGGTAAGTAATTAGGGGGTGCTGGGGAGGCTGCTACACATAGAAAGTATTTTATCTTAATACAAGATAAAAAACCTTCTGCTTTACAATTTCTTTAACCACTTCAGCCCCTTAAGATTTTCCCCCTTAATGACTAGGCCATTTTTTGCGATATGGCACTGCGTCTCTTTAACTGACAATTGCGTGGTCGTGCAACGCTGTACCCAAACAAAATGTATCATTTTTCCCATAAATAGGGCTTTCTTTTGTGGTATTTGATCACCTCTGCGGTTTTTATTTTTTGCGCTATAAACAAAAAAAGATCGATAATTTTGAAAAAAAACACAATATTTTGTGCTTTTTACTATAATAAATATCCCCCAACATTTTTAAAAAAATACAAATTTCTTCATCAGTTTAGGCCAATATATATTCTTCTACATATTTTTAGTAAAAAAAATCGCAATAAGCGTATATTGATTGGTTTGCGCAAAAGTTATAGTGTCTACAAAATACGGGATAGATTTATGGCATTTTTATTATTATTATTTTTTTTTTACTAGTAATGCCAGCAATCTGCAATTTTTATCCGAACTGAGACATTGCGGCAGACAAATCAGACACTTTTGACACTTTTTTGGGACCACTGACATTTATATAGCGATCAGTGGTGTAAATAGCCACTGATTACTGAATAAATGTCACTGGCAGGGAAGGGGATAACACTAGGGGGCGATCAAGAGGTTAAATGTGTTCCCTATGTGTGTTCTAACTGTGGGGGGAATGTGGCTGACTTGGTAGGAACACACAATCTCTCTCCTCTCCCCTGACAGAACAGGGATTTGTGTGTGGCCTAACCTGGCACTAGCTTATGCTGATTATCGAGCCCTAGGTTAAAACTAGCTATAGAATCCCAGGCCAGAAGGGAATTCAGATTCACCTACTAATATGCTGGAAAATAACCATTACACATACAGTAGCTCAGCGTCTTTGTTCTGCAAAAGGTAATCCTGTGTAGATAGTTATAAGATTCAAGCAGGAGGATGTTCCACCTGGATGTTCCATGATGAAACATTGCTTGGGGCCTTGAGGCCTTAAACATGAGACTGTCCCTCCCCCTCTCTTATCCCCCCCCGCCGCACCTACCTAATATTTCCCCACAGGCTGTGGGGGTTAGGGCAGTTCTAGATCTGTCGACCTACTAGAATCAGATCAATTCCCCTCTGCTGTATGTACTATGTATTTTGGGACTTTGATACTGCTTACTTAACCAAGGTTCCTATTGTGTTACCTTTTCTCCTCTGTTTTATGTTGTGCCTTGCACTGTCAGGCAACAATTCAAGTAATTTTTATTTGATTTTACTGTCCATGATTTGTATGTGTTGTACGTGTTTAATAAACTTTACTGTTAAAAAAAAAAAAAAAAAAAGCATAAGACTGTCCAAAACAGATATCAATTGCAAATGAGAGAAAATCATCTTTCTTTATATTTATACCCTTGGCGCTGACTGCCTCCCGGCTCTTTAAGAGCTCTAAAAGCCAGGAAGCGAATGCAGGTATTTGGGTCATGTGACTGATGTGAGTGGCTGTCACATCGGTCAGATGATTGGAAAGCTCCTGATCGCAAGTATGCACCGGGAGCTTACCAAGCTCTGCCAGCTACTGTGCTGGGAACGTGCAGGGAGTGCGTTCTTAGCATGGTAAGTTGTTTACACAGGGCCGCATATGTGCAGCTGCTCAGCGTTAAGGCCTACTCATTGAGAGGCTGCTTATATGCGTGCTGTCAGTGCCAAGAGATTGATAACACTCCACATTCTTAAAGCGTATTTCCACATTTGCAGTTCAATTTGAGAAAACCCCACTATATGTTTGTTATGTGTTTCCATTCACACAGCATACCTAAAAAAAAGTTTAAAAAATATTTGTTCTTACCTTTTAGATGTTTCTAAAGGATACAGTGTCATGATTGATTCTAATGCTGCGTACACATGACTGGACTTTCCGTCAGAATAGACTCCGACGGTCTTTCCGACGGAGTTCTGATGGAGTTCCGCTGAAACGGACTTGCCTACACACGATCACACCAATGTCCGATCGTTTAGAACGCAATGACGTACAACGGGACTAGAAAAAGGAAGTTCAATAGTCAGTAGCCAATAGCTGCCCCTGCGTCGTTTTTGGTCCGTCAAAATAGCATACAGACAAGCGGTTTTCCCGATAGGAACTGATTCCGTTGGAAAGATTTGAAACATGTTCTATTTCTAGGTCCGTCAGAATTTTAGAAAGAAAAAGTCTGATGAAACCCACACACGATCGGAATGTCTGACGGAATTATTCCGTCGGACCTTTTCTGCCAGAAAGTCCGATTGTTTGTACACGGCATAAGAATTTCAGAAGAGTTTCACACTGTCTTTATCCCCACCCAGGCTGAGCTATACCTCATTAACATATAAAGCAGAAGGGATGTTTCTAAATTTGTATCCCTTTATAGAACAGTGTTCAAATCTATAAAGAAATATGTGCAGCGCTCCAAATTATGTATAATAATGTACATGGTGCAAATAAATAAATATAAAGTTACTAATAAAAATACTGTGCATTGCAAAAAATTCATCAAATGTGTAAACCACTTCCAAATAACTTATGCTGTTTTTTAAAAAACAAACATACAGTGCTTAATCCCAAAGAATATTATAGGATATTGAACAAGAAATGAACCAAAGCCAAGCCCTGTCAAAAGGGGTAAATGTCCTCAACCTGATCTTACCTTCAATCAGTCGGGCAATTGCCTCTGATGACGTCATCTATGACAAAACGCATGGGTCCGAGGTAGGACATATGAAGCAGAACTTACCATGCATGTGTGGCCCAGTGTGGCCATTTTTGGTACTGGCGAAAGGATCCACTTGCTCCAACTCCATTACATATACACCTGAATGCTTTTTTATCTTCTACCCGACTGATTGAGGGGAAGATCGTGTTGAGGACGTTTACCCCTTGTGACAGGTAGGAGCGCCTGGAGTGTCTTCCGGTATCCACACTATTAGTGAGGTTGCCATTGATGTCCCATTATATCCACAAAGGCCCATATTGACCACCTTAATCGGGGTCATAACCATCTTGTAAGCCCTCCCCCTCTTTATTGCACATCGTGGAGTGATCTTTTGGAGCATTTACTCTGGATACTTACTCGCTTTAACTCTCTTGTGACACTTCAATATACCCATGGACTGTGGCTATTTTTATGTATCACACATTCACAAGGACAGATTTTTGGCTTTGGTTCATTCTTATTCAATATCCTATTATATTCTTTGAAATTAAGCACTGTATATTTGTTTTTTAAAAACTGCATACATTTTTTGGAAGTGGTTTACACATTTGATGAATTTTTTGCATTGCAGAGTATTTTTATTAGCAACTTTATATTTATTTATTTGCACCATGCACTTTATTATAAATAATTTGGAGCACTGCACGTTTTTCTTTATATATCCGTAATATACTGTACTTTACCATAATATAGTGCTAGCAGCTTCTTTTCTCTTTTTGGATTAAGGCCTAAGCGCAACAGGATTTCTAGTGTTCAAATCTAGTTTATAACCAATAATGAAGTACTGTGAATAGAGTACAGGCAGGATTAATTATGTTAAATTTTACTCCACAGCCCTCTACCAAACATCACAGGGAGAGCATGTAAGGATTGTTAAGCAAGTTAAACGCCCTTAAAATGGTAGCCAGAAACGTTTACATTTTTTTTGTTATGCTTTGTCAATTTTTGGGGAACATGTAACAAATGTAATGTTATGCCCCGTACACACGGTCGGATTTTCCGACGGAAAATGTGTGATAGGACCTTGTTGTCGGAAATTCCGACCGTGTGTGGGCTCCAGCACACATTTTCCATCGGATTTTCCGACACACAAAGTTTGAGAGCAGGATATAAAATTTTCCGACAACAAAATCCGTTGTCGGAATTTCTGATCGTGTGTACACAAATCCGACGCACAAAGTGCCACGCATGCTCAGAATAAATAAAGAGATGAAAGCTATTGGCTACTGCCCCGTTCATAGTCCCGACGTACGTGTTTTACGTCACCGCGTTCAGAATGATCTGATTTTCCGACAACTTTGTGTGACCGTGTGTATGCAAGACAAGTTTGAGCCTACATCTGTCGGAAAAATTCCTAGGATTTTGTTGTCGGAATGTTCGATCAATGTCCGACCGTGTGTACGGGGCATAAGTGTTATCCCAAGTTGGCTGCGAAAGTGGAAATACACATTAAGGAAAATGTATTTATCGCGTTTATTATATGTTTCTTCTATGTTAATGAGGTCCAAAGCAAAATATTCACTGATACCCATAGCCTAGAATAAGCTTCCTGACTCCCCCACAGGGAAATATTTTGCATGGGGTATGATAACAATAGTTTGTGCTATTTGGGCTCCGTAGCAACATCTCAGAGATTAGATCATTAACCGCTTCCGGTTAATGATCTTCTGGTTAATGATTAATCACAGCAGAGGCCGATCTGCAGGTTCCCGGCACTGGATATCCGCCGACACCCACTGATCTTCAGTAGAACACAAATAACGGAGATCTGCCTATGTAAACAAGGCAGATTTCTGTTCTGACAACAGGGAAGGGATGGATTTTGTGAATAAAAAAGTAAAAATATTTCTTCCTCTAGTAAAAGTAGCACATACAGCACACAAAAACACTGGCTAGGCACACAGTTAACCCTTTGATCGCCCTAAACGTTTAACCCCTTCCCAGCCAGTGTCATTCATACAGTGACAGTGCATATTTTTAGCACTGATCACTGTATTAGTATCACTGGTACTCGCAGTCAGTTAGTGTCAGATTGTCCGCTTGTCCACCACAATATAGCAGTCCCGCTATGTCGCTGAACGCAGCCAATACTAGTCTAAAAAAAAGAAAAAAATTCCACAAATATATACCATAGTTTGTAGACGCTATAACGTTTACGTAAACCAATCAATACATGCTTATTAAGATTTTTTTTACCAAAAACATGAAGCAGAATACCTATTGGTCTAAATTTATCAAAAAAAATTGATTTTTTCAATTTTTTTATATTGGGTATGTTTTATGGAAGATATAGAAGATGTAAAAAAATATTGTTTTTGTTTTTCAAAAATGTCAGTCTTTTTTTGTTTATAGCACAAAAAATAAAAAAAAACGCAGTGGTGATCAAATACCACCACAAGAAAGCTCTATTTGTGGGGAAAAAATTACACATATTTTGTTTGGGTACAGCGTTGCATGACAGCGCAATTGTCAGTTAAAGTAACGCAGTGCCGTATCGCAAAAAAATGGCCTGGTCATGAAGGAGGTTAATGTTCTGGAGGTCAAGTGGTTAACTTCTTTAGCCACTTTATCTTTGGTCTCCAAATTAATCAAATTATTCATGACTTCTTAAAGGGCAGAACTTCAACTGTAAGGACTCTGAAAATATACAGTATACTGTATATTAGGGAAAAGTGAAATTCTGACTCCTGTAATCCTGCCCAGCCAAGAAATCCAAAATGACTTTGATGATTCCAAAAGGCTTTTTAAGCACCAGAGCAATGGTGGGTAGTTTGCTGCACACAATAATCCGCAGGAGCGAGTAACATACATTCCTAAATAAGGCAGTCAGCTATGTATATACTGGAAATAAAAAGATTGCTGGATGGCTTGTTGGGTTACCAGACGTAGGGTTATGTTTATGGCTTTAGACCATTGCACAGTCATGTAGTATTATGAAGAGATTAGACAGTAATATACTCAATGTGATTACATAACGTTGTCTGCAAACATACAAAGCTTGTGATGATGACCGACAGCTTCCAGAGGATTTAAAGAACTCTAAAAAAGTATGCTACCTATTGTACAAATTCTGAAGAAAAAACAGTAGGCAGTTCTAAATATTTGCTGCCCAATAATTATATTGGGGGAAACACTTTTTTTTTCTTGAGATAATAGGAGAGAAGCTTGTCTGTGCATGGCTGGGAACACACAGGCCTAGGAATATGGGTCTCTGAATTATATTTCCTCTGTCGGATTTCTTTGTCATCTGTGGACTTTGGACTTTGTTCTGTGTTGGAAGTTAATAAAGTGCATCTCTCTGGAAGAATTGGGTTGCTGCGGAAGAGTACTTACATCATCATTATAATAATACCTAAATATTAATTATCATACCCACTCTACATCATATCACCCAGTATATATTAATATATTATACCCGATCACTACAGTGATCGGGTATAATATATTAATATATACCCGATCACTACAGTGATTTTTAAATGAGCATTTTTAGGCAAATGGATGATATACCATCAACTTCCGATGTTTTGGGAAGGGTTACTAGATATCTTAACATGTGATAAAGAAGCATAATAACATACTTCAGAAAAGTATTACCAATAAATGCTATACAAATCCTGTATAATAATAATAATATGATAAACAATTATTTTGTCAAACAAGTGCAGCCTAGTGTATTTTAAATCATACCTGCCCTTAATTGACACATATATGGACTTTTTTTCACCTTTACCAAAAGTAGCTACAAAACAACCACATAAATAAGATTTTGTCTTAAGCAGGAACAGGTGTCCCCATTAGAAGATTTGCCCTCAACTTCTGTTATGGCTACAGAGTTTTGGATTTCTTAATTGCTGACTGTCGACTATCGTCACATGGACAAAAATAATGGATAATCTTCCTACTGGGAATAATGCAACAGGGTAAAACCAGACAGGGGCTCTAACTCTTCCCTACCCTATTCAAAACTAACAAAAAAAGCTATGGCTTTAGATATTTAGCGAAGTGCCCATTTAATTAATAGATGCAGGCACAGGACCATTTAACTCCTTTTCCCATAACTCCCTCGATTCCTGGGTATGTCCAGGGAAGATAAGTTTCTCAGTTTGCCTCCCTCTGCAGCTCAGAAAGGCCATACCTGATGAAGCCAGGGTAGCTGGGCAAGTGTTCTGCAGCCAAGTGAGTTTCTCTCCACTGTCAGAACTAGCATGTGGACAACCAAACAGGAGCCCAATAGAACACAGCTTCTCCAAATGACCCAGCCACTGCATGGAGCACCACCATTTGTATTCTGGTTCCAGTGGGGTGCCTTCCCCCCATTGTGTCCTCAGCCCTTGGATCCCTCCAGCTGCTTACCTGTGCTACCAGAGCTACCCTGGACTTCACTGTTTATGAGGATAATCACAAGTAGTTGCTACTGCTCTGAACTGTTTTTACTGAGGTAGCTATCCTCACCTTGACTCACTGTAGTTATAGAGTCTTATAGAAACTATGCTATGCAGCCACGTTACCCTGATGAAGCCACAGAGAAATAACCTGTTTTGTATCATTCTGCAGTGTATGCATGCTCGTTGCCATCCTAACAATATATCTAATTCAATTAATCACGCTGGAGAGTTAACTGCCATCCCAGACTTGTTTTGCATTATTGATTATTCCTTTGCACCTGTTTAGTAAACTGCAAGTTATGGTTACTTTTTATCTAATCATTTGGCTGATTACCCATTCTGTTACAAATACACTTTAAAGACTAGGGTGCCTTAGATCAAACCCAAGCTGGGTTGCTTGGTCTGATCTTTTCATGTAAGACTATCTTAACCTGCCTTCTCAATTGGCTCACTTTTGTACATCTTTATTTGATTTTCTGTTTTTCTCTGGGAATCACCCAAAGAGAAAGCAGTAAAAAACACTAAATGTTTAATGCTGAGAATCATATCCATTTCATGGCTTTTGGAGTGCCTTCTGGCAGCTGCCAGATTGTCCATTGACTAGTGTCTGTTAGCAGTATTGCAGATACAAGGCTGGTACCGAGACAGGTTTGCCTGTTTACTGTAAATGATTTTGTGAGATCTTGTCATAAAAAAAGAGATAACATAAAAAATATATCAGTCAGAAAACATGCCTAAGTAACAGGTTACTCATTTGTATCTATGTTAATTTCAAGTTAGCTTGACTACAATTTACACATAAGGCTCGGTTCACACTGCCGCGACTTGGGCTCTGATTTGTGAGACCCCAAGTCGTGTGACATGTGAAATCCCATGTTAGTCAATGAGAGCTGTCTTAATCAGCACTACTGAAGTCACTCCTACTTTAGAAAAGGTCCCTGTACTACTTCAAGGCGACTTCTATCCGACTTGTGCACATAGACCTTAATGGAAGTCGCCTCCAAGTCAGATCCTCCTCTTTATTGATGTGATTTGGATCCAACATTACAGGAAGGTTACCCAGGCATTCCTGAAAGTCGCTTCTAAAGTCGCATCAATCCACATCAAAGTAGTACTCAAGCCGCCAGTAAATTGCCAGGAATTAGCTTGGCAAAGTTGCACCATAAGTAGCGTGACTTTCAGGTCGTAGAAGTGTGAACTGAGCTTTAAAGTAAACCTTTCCTGTGAGTAATATGAGAGCTGCCACTGATGGTTGATGGCCACGATCGACCCCTTTCTGAAAAAGCTAGTTGACTCATAATTATTTTCACCCACTAGCTATAACTTCAGGCAGATATAAAAGACACAAATAAATGCAGCTCTGTAATCAATAATAAGTAATTTAATGTGTTTTGTTGGGTGCAAGCAGTGTAAGTATCTGAATTTCAGGTATCAGCCTCTTGCAGTTACTGTGCTGTAGAGTTCATACTGGGGGAGGGAGAAGCAGCACAAGGAACCAATTATTTGGTTTACAGTCCAGGAACCATACTTATAGGTGGAGAGAGCAGAGACATGAACTCATCAGTCTGCTGCTTCTCCTTTCACTGTCTAATCACCAGGTGGGGATGGAAAAGACCTGTAAGTTACCTTACCACAGCAGAGAAAACTTAGGTCCTCCCATGTGAGACAGGGTTGTCTGGGTGGCAAGCTAGAAATTCTCAGAACTTGTTAACAAAATCACAAATCCTTTGGCAGGTAAAACAGCTTCCTTGTGTGTATTTCATTTGCATTTTTAGCTGTTTGCCTAGATTTCCACTTTAATATTTTCACTGATTGTAAGTGATCAGAAACTGGTATCAGTGATCCGAAACTTGTACTCAAGAAAGTCAGAGAAAAGACAACACTGTATGCAGTAGGTTTATCTGTGAATTCTTTCCATGGATTGTTATTCATGGCTCTATTGAATCATACTGAAAAATAAATATGTAGGTGTAGTAATGGTAGAACCCCATTGAATACAAATACACAGACTGGTGAATCCTAGATCCACAGTCCATATGACAATATACTGTATTTTTAACGTTATGTCATTTTCTTTTATAAAGTGATTGCATTATGCTAGTCTTCATACCTAACAAGTAGAGTTTTATTTCTCGAACAACTCATCCCCACACAGTCCTTACCTCTCACGAGCAACTCTTAAATTGTATTATAGCACTACTGTCTCCCTGTATTTTGTAAAGTGCTGCGCAAACAGTTGGCACTATATCGATCCTGTATAATAATAATAATAATAATAATGCCAATAATAATAGTAATAATGAAAATAATAATAATAATAGTAAATAATAATACACTATGCATTTTTTGCCGGCAGTGATTTTTGTTTTGCTTACAATTATGCGATGAACAATCATTTTTAAGCAATGTTTGTAGAGTTGGTCTCATACATTTTTAACATTCTATAAACTGTTGGTTGCACATTTAGATTATTTGGATAAATAGCAACCAGATCAAGCAGGAAAGGAAAAGATGTGGTGCTCAAAGTAAGTTTAAAGAAAACACATTCAAGTAATAAGAGAGATCATTTATAGCGGTCACACAAATGTATTCGGACGGGTATCACCTATTAAGGGTTATGAGATTTAAAAATACAAAATTTAAACATAAAATGTATTTCTTCAGCCTAAACTGCTGCTTGATGCGACAACAGGTTTTTTCTTTATGTAGATAGATAGATAGATAGATAGATAGATAGATAGATAGATAGATAGATAGATAGATAGATAGATAGATAGATAGATAGATAGATAGATAGATAGATAGATAGATAGATAGATAGATAGATAGATAGATAGATAGATAGATAGATAGATTTGCATCCATACCCTTTTCACAGGCCAGCAAGAAGAGCTTCTCATCCAAAGTGGTTTCTTCCTTTACTTCTCTGACGTCTTTTAAAGCCAAGAATTTATTTGGAGAGGAAGAGTCGGTGCTCTGGTATAGAGCTGCCATGGTAGAAGAAATCCCATCGGTCACCTAATTGCAGGCGGTGATTTTCTTTAGGGGTTAAAAGATGTGAGGATGCCCCTTGTTATTAATCTGTGTTTTCTGTTCTCTGATACATCTCATTCCTCCTACTCCCTTCCCATGACAATCGCCAGCTGGGAAAGGGTCTGTGATGCTGAGATGTAATGCACAGCACCATTGGCTGTTTTCCTCCTCTATCAGTCAGTGCACAGTGATTTTTCATTGGTCCCTGCATGGTTTTTGCTTACGTATTTATTGGTCCTATCTGCTGAATGTCAGGGATGTGCACTGCTTTCCCTCAGGAGCTTGCTTTGCATGGCTGTCACAGGACAATACAGGCTTCTGCCAGATATTATTACTGGGGCATCTGTTCTGACATTCCAGGATTAACCCCTACAGCCCTGCACTTCTGATCCACTATTCAAATGAGAGCTGGGAACTGTGCTTTTCTGCAACCTGAATAATCTTTGTGATTAGCAGAAGCAACTCAGCCATCCTTTTCACTCCCTTTTTCACTGTGCTCATTTGTACATACAGTAAATTCATTAGCGTTACATATGGAAATATTTATTGCCTTATATTCAATGTAGAGTGAAGCTCCCAGTGCAGAATTAACTGTTCCTAGCTACAAGGGGTGCAACCATTTAGCAGTTTAACTAACACCCAGTCAAATCGTTTTGTTAAGAATGTGCTGACTGTTGGGTGTAGGTGTTATTATCACCGTCTCACATTAGAAGGAACAATGATAAGTCAAGTAACAATTGAGTATAGTTATCACTGTGGCACCACTGTCGAACTGCAGAAATGTGTAACAATCCTGGGCAATTCAACATGAATAAATGCTAAAAAATGAAAAAGAGTTACCTAGGGCGGGGAGGTGGGTGCACCATACCTCTTGCAATACCCAGCTGCAGGGTGTTGCACATCACCAATGTGAAGGAAAAACTGACCACATATGTTGGGAACATTGTTGTCCATAACCATATGGCTTTGCCCCCCTAACTGGGCTCAAGGTATTTTCTCTGGTGTTACTTTACACACAAATTGTAATGATTGCCTGTTTGTTGTCCCCTCTTTGTACAATTGCCAATCTTTTGCCTGCATATTGGCTGATTACACATTTGTTGCCCAGGAGTTGACACAATTGCCAGTTTGTTGCCCGTGTCCTGTCATGATTACCGATTTGCTGCCCACGTTTTGGTACAACTGCTTGTTTGTTGCCCACTAAATGTCATGATTGCCTGGTTGTTGCCTGCATATTGTCATGATTACCTATTCGTTGCCCACATATTGTCACAACTGCCAATTTATTGTACATGTATTTTTACAATTGTCTGGTTGTTGCTTGCATTTTGTCATGAATACCCGTTTGTCGCCCATGTATTGTAATGGTTGTCCATTTATTGCCTGCATATTGTCACAATTGTTGGTTTGTTCCTCACATATTGCTATGACAGCCCATTTGTTACCTGCACATTATCTCAATTGCCTATTTGTTGCCCGCATATTTTCATAAGTAACTGTTTGTTGCCTACGTTTTGTCATGACTGCAAGGGGTTGATTTACTAAAACTGGAGAGTGCAATATCTGGTGCAGCCAGTTTGTTCAATTACGCTTTGACAAAAAAAATGGTTTGTAATTGGTTTCTATGCAGAGCTGCACTAGATTTTGCATCTCCAGTTTTAGTAAATCAACCCCCCTATTTGTTGTTATGTGTTGTCAGAGATTGCCCCTCAATTGCCTGCATATTGCCACAACTGCCCATCTGTTGTCCATGCATGGTCAAGACTACCCAATTTTGTCCACATATTGTAACAATTGACTTGTTACAATTGATTGTTTATTGTCCAAGTATAGTATATGATTTCCCATTTGTAGGGTTGCCCTTTTTTGCCATTGTATTGTTAATTTACTGTTTGGAGGATCATATTATCCCCATGATTCACTATGTGCGCTGTTATTAAACCTATGAATTTTATTTGTTAGTTTTTACTGGCATGGTTACGTTGATAAAGTTGCTAGATGAGGAAACTTTTAACTAATAGAGAAGGGGGGGGGGTTAAAAAATAATCCACCCTGGGTTTCAAATACGATAGGTATGTGTTCAGTAACTGGATGTTAAAAGAATGCAAAGAAAATATTCCAGAGATATAGCACCTGAGGTTATATACAAATCTCACATTTTCTGTAAAATGTGAGCTTACCTCTACCAGACCTAACCTCTTGGTCTTTTGATGTTATGGGCAGCATCACTAACCATCAGGAAGACCAGGCGTGAGTTTTATAGAAAAAGGCAAGACTTTAATATAATTCCAGCCCTTTATCAGTGTATCGCTGATTGTTTTGACATGTGGTTTTTCACTGAAAGTAGCCTCATCTTATGTAATTTTCAACAGATGGCTCAGTTTGAATTGCAAAAGTTTGTGACAGGTTTACTTTAAGGTCCTTTCGATCCTATAACAAGCAAAGCTGCTGCATAAATGTATGTTAAAAGGCAATGACAGTTTGACAATGCAAGGATACAAGGATCACCAGATATTATTTTAATGAAAGTTTACATAGTTTACACGTACAGTGCCTTGAAAAAGTATTCATACCCCTTGACATATTCCACATTTTGTCATGTTACAACCAAAAACATAAATGTATTTTATTGGGATTTTATGTAATAGATCAACACAAAATGGCACATAATTGTGAAGTGGAAGGAAAATTATAAATGTTTTTCACAATTGTTTACAAATAAATATGTGAAAAGTATGGCGTGCATTTGTATTCAGCCCCCTTTACTCTGATACACCTAACTAAAATCTAGTGGAACCAATTGGCTTCAGAAGTCACCTAATTAGTAAATAGAGTCCACCTGTGTGTAATTTAATCTCAGTATAAATACAGCTGTTCTGTGAAGACCTCAGAGTTTTTTTTAGATAACCTTAGTGAACAAACAGCATCATGAAGGCCAAGGAACACACCAGACAGATCAGGGATAACTATTAGTCATGCAGTATACAAATCTGGCCTTTATGGAAGAGTGGCAAGAAGAAAGCCATTGTTGAAAGAAAGCCAAAAGAAGTCCCGTTTGCAGTTTGTGAGAAGCCATGTGGGGGACACAGCAAACATGTGGAAGAAGGTGCTCTGGTCAAATGAGACCAAAATTGAACTATTTGGCTTAAAGAAAAACACTATGTGTGGTGGAAAACGAACACTGCACATCACCCTGCATGCACAATGGCAGCATTATGTTGTAGGGATGCTTTTCTTCATCAGGGACAGGGAAGCTGGTCAGAGTTGATGAGAAGATGGATGGAGCCAAATACAGGGCAATCTTAGAAGAACACCTGTTAGAGACAGCAAAAGACTTGAGACTTGGGTGGAGGTTCACCTTCCACCAGGGCAACGACCCTAAATATACAGCCTAAGCTACAATGGAATGGTTTAGATCAAAGCATAGTCATGTGTTAGAATGGCCCAGTCAAAGTCCAGACCTAAATCCAATTGAGAACCTGTGGCAAGACTTGAAAATTGGTGTTCACAGAGACTCTCCACCCAATCTGACAGAGCTTGAGCTATTTTGCAAAGAAGACTGGACAAAAATGTCACTCTCTAGATGTGCAAAGCTGGTAGAGGCATCCCCAAAGACTTGCCACTGTAATTGCAGCAAGAGGTGGTTCTACAAAGTATTGACTCAGAGGGGCTAAATACAAATGCATGCAACACTTTTCACATATTTATTTGTAACAAATGTTGAAAAACATTTATCATTTTCCTTTCACTTCACAATTATGTGCCACTTTGTGTTGGTCTATCACATAAAATCCCAATAAAATACATTTAAATTTTTGGTTGTAACATGATAAAATGTGGAACATTTCAAGGGATATGAAAACTTTTTCAAGGCACTGTATACTTTGTATATATACTGCCTTGTAAAAGTATTCACCCCCTTAGCATTTTTCGTAGTTTTTTTTGCCTCACAACCTGGATTTAACATGGGTTGTTTGAGGATTTGCATCATTTAATTTACAGAACATGCCCACAACTTCGAAGATGTTTTTTTTTATTGTGAAGCAAACAACAAATAGGACAAAATAACAGAAAAAGTCAATGTGCATAACTATTCACCCCCCTAAAGTAAATACTTTGTAGAGCCACCTTTTGCGGCTATCACAGCTCCAAGTCACTTTGGATAAGTCTCTATGAGCTTGCCACATCTTACCACTGGGATTTTTGCCCATTCCTCCTTGTAAAACTGCTCCAGCTCCTTCAAAGATGGTTTGCGCTTGTGAACAGCAATCTTTAGGTCTGACCACAGCTTTTCTATTGGATTGAGGTCTGGGCTTTGACTAGGCCATTCCAACACATTTACATGTTAACCTCCTTAGTGGTATTCCCGAGTGTGGCTCAGGGTGAATTTTCAGTACCAAAAGCGGTAACCCTGAGCCTTGAGATCGCAGGATCCAGGCAAAGTTACTTACCTTGTCCCCAGGATCCTACGATGTCTCCCCGCTGCGTGTGCCAAGTTCCATTCCCTGCGAGCTTTGCGACGCGCAGGGACGGAACATGGCGCTAAATTCAAAAAGTGAAAAACACATTACACATACAGTACACTGTAATTTTACAGATTACATTAATGTATCACATTATTTCACCTCCCTTTTGTCCTTAGTGGTTTGTCCAGTGCCCTGCATGCAGTTTTATATTATGTATACTGTTCTTTCTGCCTGGAAACTGGTGATTGTCCATAGCAAATAAAAAGTGTCCCTTTACATCAAAAGTGGTTTTAGACCAGCTAGAAAACAGCGATTATAAATTAGAATCACTTTCAGAATTGAGCGATAGTGATTCGTGGGGAAATTCAAACTTTATCATACCCGGGCTGTCTACTAGACTCTTGTTTGGACAGATTTAAGTGTGTTATTCCTAAGAATTACAGGCCTACAATATATAATGCCAAATTTCCATGCAAAACAATGTACCGCTTTGAGCATCAAAAATATGACATAATCATACCGCCAGGGAGGTTAAACCACTCAAGTGTTGCTTTAGCAGTGTGTTTGGGGTCATTGTCCTGCTGGAAGGTGAACCTCCGTCCTAGCCTCAAATCACACGCAGAGTGGTACAGGTTTTGCTCAAGAATATCCCTGTATTTAGCACCATCCATCTTTCCCTCAACTCTGACCAGTTTCCCAGTCCCGACTGCTGAAAAACATGCCCACAGCATGATGCTGCCACCACCATGTTTCACTGTGGGGATGATGTTCTTCGGGTGATGTGATGTGTTGGGTTTGCGCCAGACATAGCATTTTCTTTGATGGCCAAAAAGATCAATTTTAGCCTCATCAGACCAGAGCACCTTCCTTCATACATTTTGGAAGTATCCCACATGCCTTTTCACAAAATCAAATCGTGCCAATTTGTTTTTTGCTGAAAGTAATGGCTTTCTTCTGGCCACTCTGCCATAAAGCCCAACTCTATGGAGCGTACGGCTTATTGTCATCCTATGTACAGATACTCCAGTCTCTGCTGCAGAACTCTGCAGCTCCTCCAGGGATACCTTAGGTTTCTGTGCTGCCTCTCTGATTAATGCCCTTATTTCCCAGTCTGTGAGTTTTGGTGTGTGGCTGTCTCTTGGCAGGTTTGCTGTTGTGCCATGTTCTTTCCATTTGGTTATGATAGATTTGATGGTGCTCCTAAGGATCATCAAAGATTTGGATATTTTTTTTATTACCTAACCCTGACTTGTACTTCTCAACAACATTGTCTCTTACTTGTTTGGAGAGTTTCTTGGTCTTCATGGCAGTGCTTGGCTAGTGGTGCCTCTTGCTTAGGTGTTGCAGCCTCTGGGGACTTTCAAAAAGGTGTGTATACAGTCAGGTCCATAAATATTGGGACATCAACACAATTCTAATCTTTTTGGCTCTATACACCACCACAATGAATTTGAAATGAAACGAATAAGATGCGCTTTAACTGCTGACTTTCAGCTTCAATTGGAGGGTAGTTACATCCAAATCAGGTGAACGGTGTAGGAATTACAACAGTTTGTATATGTGCCTCACACTTTTTAAGGGACCAAAAGTAATGGGACAATTGGCTGCTCAGCTGTTCCATGGCCAGGTGTGTGTTATTCCCTCATTATCCCATTTACAAGGAGCAGATAAAAGGTCCAGAGTTCATTTCAAGTGTGCTATTTGCATTTGGAATCTGTTGCTGTCAACTCTCAATATGAGATTAAAAGAGCTATCACTATCAGTGAAGCAAGCCATCAATAGGCTGAAAAAACAAAACAAACCCATCAGAGAGATAACAAAAACATTAGGTGTAGCCAAATCAACTGTTTGGAACATCTTTAAAAAGAAAGAATGCACTGGTGAGCTCAGCAACACCAAAAGACCCAGAAGACCACGTAAAACAACTGTGGTGGATGACCGAAGAATTCTATCCCTGGTGAAGAAAACACCCTACACAACAGTTGGCCAGATCAAGAACACTCTCCAGGAGGTAGGTGTATGTGTGTCAAAGTCAACAATCAAGAGAAGACTTCACCAGAGTGAATACAGAGGGTTCCCCACAAGATGTAAACCATTGGTGAGCCTCAAAAACAGGAAGGCCCAATTAGAGTTTGCCAAACAACATCTAAAAAAGCCTTCACAGTTCTGGAGCAACATCCTATGGACAGATGAGACCAAGATCAACTTGTACCAGAGTGATGGGAAGAGAAGAGTATGGAGAAGGAAAGGAACTGCTCATGATCCAAAGCATACCACCTCATCATTGAAGCATGGTGGTGGTAGTGTCATGGCATGGGCATGTATGGCAGCCAATGGAACTGGTTCTCTTGTATTTATTGATGATGTGACTGATGACAAAAGCAGAAGGATGAATTCTGAATTGTTTCGGGCAATATTATCTGCTCATATTCAGCAAAATGCTTCAGAACTTATTGGACGGCGCTTCACAGTGCAGATGGACAATGACCCGAAGCATACTGCGAAAGCAACCAAAGAGTTTTTTAAAGGAAAGAAGTGGAATGTTATGCAATGGCCAAGTCAATCACCTGACCTGAATCCAATTAAGCATGCATTTCACTTGCTGAAGACAAAACTGAAGGGAAAATGCCCCAAGAACAAGCAGGAACTGAAGACAGTTGCAGTAGAGGCCTGGCAGAGCATCACCAGGGATGAAACCCAGTGTCTGGTGATGTCTATGCGTTCCAGACTTCAGGCTGTAATTGACTGCAAAGGATTTGCAACCAATTATTAAAAAGTGAAAGTTTGATGGATGATTGTTAATCTGTTCCATTACTTTTGGTCCCTTAAAAAGTGGGAGGCACATATACAAACTGTTGTAATTCCTATATCGTTCACCTGATTTGGATGTAAATACCCTCAAATTAAAGCTGAAAGTCTGCAGTTAAAGCACATCTTGTTTGTTTCATTTCAAATCCATTGTGGTGGTGTATAGAGCCAAAAAGATTAGAATTGTGTCGATGTCCCAATATTTATGGACCTGACTGTATACTCACCTTTTTGAAAGTCCCCAGAGGCTGCAACACCTAAGCAAGAGGCACCACTAGCCAAACACTGCCATGAAGACCAAGAAACTCTCCAAACAAGTAAGGGACAATGTTGTTGAGAAGTACAAGTCAGGGTTAGGTTATAAAAAAATATCCAAATCTTTGAATTGTGTCAATGTCCCAATATTTATGGACCTGACTGTATGTAATGACACATCATGTGACACTTAGATTGCACTGGCACAGATGTGACTTCTGAAGGTAGTTGGTTGCACCAGAGCTTTTTATGGGCTTCATAACAAAGGGGGTGAATACATACACACATGCCAATTATCATTTTTTTATTTCTGAAAAATAGTTTTATGTATATATTATTCTAATTTTACCTCACCAACTTAGACTATTGTGTTCTGATCGATCACATATAATTCAGATAAAAAAAACCATTGAACTAAAGGGTGTAATGTAACAAAATAGGTAAAAAGCCAAGGGGGTGAATACTTTTGCAAGGCACTGTATCAATTGTCCTTCCATAGTGCAGTCTTGCATGCTCTCCCAACCACCCATGTGCCTGCACACTTTTTCCCATGGCAGACAAAGTTGTATTGATTGACACACCCTTGTATAAGGCATTGCAAGAACACAGTGGTCACCTGTTTCAGTGTGTTTGGGTACAGGTCAATTTTTCTTGGCCCTAGTCAGCACCATTGATATTTGAACAGCCTTGAATATTTAAATAATTTAATAGTCACACACAGTCACTGTGAATTGTAGGATGCACCTACTCATTGCCCTATTGTTACCATCACTCTTCCCACACTCACGCAAAGTGCTTTTGCTGTCTGCAAGTACTCACTCTTATCTAGCAGTAATCATTTTTACTTCTCATTCATTGTACTATAAATGCACAAATAATACTCAGGATTGTTACCACTACTTGTCATACTATCTTGTAAGGATCAGAACCAAAGCATGGTCAGTATTTGGGTCTAAAGTAAACCTGCTCTTTGCTCAAGCGGAACAAAGCAACAGGCTCACTTTCTTACAGCACACACATGTCCTTCGATGGGGGATTAAAGTCCTCACCTGCTGTAGGGGTCCAGAAAAGTCACAAGAGACAAGTAGTGTCTCAGTAGTCTCACAACTGTGTCCTGTTCCACACCACACCTCTTAGACACATGCTGCCTGCTCCCTGCCCTTTTCAGCCCTCTCTCACAGGTGGGTTACCCTTTCAGGTCCAAGTACACATAGTCAGGGTTGGAGGCTCTTTCCTACCCAAGATCTCTCCAAGCCTCCAAATTCCTGGACCCATATCAGGATGTAATAATCTTGCAAAAACTGGACGTCAGTTTTCCCTCTTTACTGGATCACTCTGCAAACTGCAAACTGTTTCTTGTTGTCCCCTGTAAAGGAACCACAACTCAAATAATGGAGATACATACCTCCCATCCAGAACCTTTCCCTTGTGCCCTTTACAATATATACAACAAGGCAGAATCTTTGAGAGCAGGACCCACATAAAACTACAATCTAATCGACATGATACTAGTACTAAATTTTTCTAGCGTTTGTATGCAGTTTGTATGCATGTCTGTACCAGGCCACATCTTATAACCCGATTTACACTACACTAATTTGGTTGTGTCTTTCTGTGTGGATCCTGCAGGCACATGCAGCATTTCATTAGCTTCAGGTGTGTACAACTGTTCCACCATTTTCTGTAGACTAATGATAAAATGTTCTCATCACCACCCCCCCCCCCCCCCCGAATACATGTCAATACATGTCTTGATTCTTCTTTTTCTATAGCTTAGGTGACTTAACATGGGGCAATCCAGTTGGCTAGCATTGAACGATTAGGCCTTCCTACAAGCTTCTTTTCTCCCAACATGCACATCCACTAATAATCCAATAATGGAAGATCTGATCATTATTGCTTGAGGCAACAATCAGAGTCATGGCTACTTTTGTTCACTCCAGTCTTAGCACTAGAGACGAACAGAATTAATTGCATTAAAAAGGGGATTAATTCCAGAGATAAAACAATAATTCTCCTGCTCTACAAGACTCTGGTCCGGCCGCACCTAGAGTATGCAGTCCAGTGCTGGGCACCAGTCCTCAGGAAAGATGTACTGGAAATGGAGCGAGTACAAAGAAGGGCAACAAAGCTAATAAAGGGTCTGGAGGATATTAGTTATGAGGAAAGTTTGCGAGCACTGAACTTATTCTCTCTGGAGAAGAGACGCTTGAGAGGGGATATGATTTCAATAGACAAATACCATACTGGTGACCCCACAATAGGGATAAAACGTTTTCGTGGAAGGGAGTTTAACAAGACTTGTGGCTACTCATTAAAATTAGAAGAAAAGAGGTTTAACCTTAAACTACGTAGAGGGTTCTTTACTGTAAGAGCGGCAAGGATGTGGAATTCCCTTCCACAGGCGGTAGACTCAGCGGGGGGCATCGATAGCTTCAAGAAACTATTAGATAAGCACCTGAACGACTGCAACATATAGGGTTATACAATGTAATACTGATATATAATCACACACATAGGTTGGACTTGATAGACTTTTTTTGATCTCACCTACTATGTAACTATGTAACTATGAATATTGGGAAATATTTTTGCAGCTTGTCCAAATGCTAGAAGCTGTGGTCTTGTGTGGTCAGCTAATATGATCATATGACTTCTTCCTGTCTATTATGGGCTTTTGTTGGTCAAGTCTAATTCTTACAAAGAAACATTTTAAAGCTGTTGTGTTAACAATAGAAACTGGGAGAAAAGATTTACCACAAACTGTAATACTTTACTGCTACATAAGTCTTAGAAAGATCAGGTTAATAAAATATATTCCTTAATGTCACTTCTTGTAGTTCTATATAGTGAACAACACACATTTCACCGTTATCTGAACATCCTTTGGACGAATGCTCATATTCTATGTACCAGAGGTTACATTCATTGCTAGACACTGAAAGCTACGGTGGGGAAAATAATTATTTGATCCCCTGCAGATTTTGTAAGTTTGCCCACTTACAAAGAAATGAAGGGTCTATAATTGTTTTCATAAGTGTATTTTAAGTGATAGATACAGAATATCAACCAAAAATCCAGAAAAAACACATGATACAAATGTTATAAATTGAGTTGCAGTTCAGTGAGTAAAATAAGTATTTGATCCCCTATCAACCAACAATAATTCTGGCTCCCACAGACTGGCTACAGTATGTGTTCATGTAGTACACAGTCCTGTCAATTTAAGAAGGTACTCCTAATTACAACTTGTTATCTGTATAAAAGACACCTGTCCACAGAATCTCTTTCTTTCATTCAAACCTCGCCATCATAGGAAAGATTAAAGAGCTGTCAAAGGACATCAGGGACAAGATTGTAGATCTGCACAAGGCTGGAATGGGCTACAAGACCATCAGCAAGAAGCTTGGTGAGAAGGATGCAACTGTTGGAGCGATTATTCGCAAATGGAAGTAATACAAAATTACCATCAATCTCCCTTGGTCTGGAGCTCCATGCAAGATTTTGCCTCATGGGGTAAGGATGATCATGAGAAAAGTGAGGGATCAGCCCAGAACTACATGGGAGGAGCTTGTGAACGGCCTCAAGACAGTTGGGACCACAGTCACCAAACAAACCATTGGTAACACAATACGCCGCCCTGGATTGAAATCCTGCAGCACCCACAAGGTCCCCCTCCTCAAGAAGGCACATGTACAGGCCCGTCTGAAGTTTGCCAATGAACATCTAAATGATTCAGAGAAGGATTGGGAGAAAGTGCCATGGTCAGATGACACCAAAATAGATTTTTTTGGGCATTAAGAAAAATGCTGGCTATAACCCTAAGAACACCATCCCTACAGTCAAGCACGGAGGTGGAAACATGATGCTTTGGGGCTGTTTCTCTGCTAAATGTACAGGCCTACTTTGCTGCATAGAAGGGCCAATGGACGGGGCCATGTATTGTAAAATCTTGAATGAGAACCTTCTTTCCTCAGCCAGAACACTGAAGATGGGTCGTGGATGGGTCCTCTAGCATGACAATGACCCAAAACATACCGCCAAGGTTACTAAGGAGTGGTTCAAGTAGAAGCACATTAAGGTCATGGAGTGGCCTAGCCAGTCCCCAGACCTTAATACTATTGAAAATTTATGGAGGGAGCTGAAAATTCAAGTTGCCAAGCGACATCCAAGAAACCTTAAAGATTTAGAGAAGATCTGTAAAGAAGAGTGGACCAAAATCTCTCCTGAGATGTGTGCAAACCTGCTCACCAACTACAAGAAATGTCTTACCTCTGTGCTTGCCAACAAGGGTTTCTCCACCAAGTACTAAGTCATGAGCTTGAAGCATCATCACGTCGCTTCCAGTTTCGGAGATTCTCATCCGTGGAACACAAGGTGTCCCGGACATATTGCCAATTGTATTGTACTGACCCCTTAGCACTGTTGTAAGTGCGTCTGTTAACATTTATTTTAATAAATATACATTTATGGATTTACACTGAGATGCCTTTCTGTCCATCCATCCCTATAAGAGTGTACTCAGTGACCAGACCTGACAAGGAGGCAGAGGAGGAGACACTGCATAAGGATCAGAAGCAGCTTTAGTGTGGTGCCTTCTACCCCTGCAGGGGTTCAGTTTTCTGGTGAGTGCGGATCTGAGGGTGGAGCACGTGTGGAGTTCACCCATCTTTCACCAATGGTTTACACTGGACCATTTGCCCAGGCCCAAGTCACTTTGGATTAGGATCACCTATATGGATTCATGAACTGTGTGTTTTGTTTTTTGTATTTTTCTTTTTTTGATATATTGATTGATTTCCGGTTTCATATATGTATATCTTTGCACTTCAAGCACGTTGAGCACTTTTTTTTCCCATAAGTTTCATACAGTATATTGTGAACTATTAATTTGCACATAAAATCATGGACTCTTTTTTGATATTTTTTGTGATATATTTCCATGCAGTCTTTATTTATGATATTGGCTTTACAGGTTTGTTTGCGCATTTAAGCACAATTCATTTATTACTGTGCACCTCATAGAGTTGCACGCACTAGGAGATTTTTTTTATATGCACATTATATGATTTAAATAGACAGTACACAACATTTTTTTTCACATTTATACTTTTTGTTTTTATGAACTCTGTACATCAGAATTTGGCAGCGCCATCTTTTACCTATCTTCCTACACAATACTAAGTCATGTTTTGCCTGGGGGTCAAATATTTATTTTTCACACTGAATTGCAACTCAATTTATAACATTTATATCGTGTTTTTTTTATTCTGTCTCTATCATTTAAAATACACCTATGATAAAAATGATAGACCCTTCATTTCTTTGTAAGTGGGCAAACTTACAAAATCTTCAGGGTATCACATAATCATTTTCTGCACTGTATTTCATTAAAAGTGCATAGCTAAATCCAATATCCTCAACAGATCTGCAAGTAAAAAACAATAACTGCATAAGTATTTTCATACAAAGGAACTGTACAGTTGTTGGCAAGATTTGCTTAGAGAAAAACTTTGGCTAAAGCAGATTTAATTGTTTTCTGTGAAGCTGTTTCTATTACCATACTGCTGTTTAACTCCAAGATGGACACATTTCTTTCCATATCTAACATACTAATGGCAGGCTAATCTCAGTTTTCCAACTGAACTATTGTTGTCAGTGGCCTGGGGTTTTCCTATATTCAAGCACAGACTCTACTAGAGAGGTATTCAACCACCTATGTGTCCTGCATCATTTGTGGATACATTTTCCTATAATTTTATCGGCTGAATATGCTGGTTAGCTCCATTAAAAATCAATTTCTGTCACAATGCTTAGCTATCGTGAAATCTCCTGAGCAAAAAAAAAACACCCACTAGGAGATCAAACTCTATCTCACAATACTAAAAACACTAAAAAAAAAGTCTCCCTACCAAAAATGAATGTTTTGTGTTGTATGTTCAGCCCATAGGTACAGCTATCCAGTGTCAGAATAAGAATAAAAAGCCACTTTAGCATATACACATGTGGTAGCTAATTTCAGGATATGTTTAGGTTACATTTTGGTCGGTGAGCCACCACAGCAAAAAATTTGTGTCACCCCCGAAATACTCTCAAGTACATCAGCTTTCATGGTATCTATCAGTTATCACTATGGGGGTTATTTACGAAAGGCAAATCCACTTTGCACTACAAGTGCAAACTACAAGTGCAAAGTGCACTTGAAATTGCATTGAAAGTGCATTTGGAAGTGCAGTTGCTGTAAATCTGAGGGGTAGATCTGAAATGAGGGGAAGCTCTACTGATTTTATTTTCCAATCATGTGCAAGCTAAAATGCTGTTTTTTATTTTCCTTGCATGTCCCCCTCAGATTTACAGCGACTGCCCTTCCAAGTGCACTTTCAGTGCAAATTCAAGTGCACTTTGCACTTGTAGTTTGCAATTGTAGTATATATATATATCCCCAGAGAGCCCCCCACATACATCAGGGTCCCTAGAGAGACCCCCTCCCCTTGGGGACCCCTGCAGAGACTCGGGGCTATGGCCCCAGATTCGGGGCTATAGCCCCAAAAGCCACCCCCTAGCGACACCACTGCTACTAACTAAATCCACCTGGCAAAAACTTGGGGTTTTTAAGCTGGTCATATGCATTACAATATTATTTTACAATCTCTGTACAATGTAATGTTGGGCCTCATTCACACTGGCAGTGTCAAACCTGTGTCTGTATGTGTTTGGAGGACATTTATAAAAGCATATAAATGTATGTAATGACTTTTCAATGGTGCCAGTGTGGTCCGTTTAGTTGTGTTTAGAGAAAAAAAGAGTTCAGTGAGCCCATGATCCAATTGGACACTCTGATCACATCTAAATGTAGCTAAACCTGCTTTAAAGCAGGAACATCTAAATGTAGGAAAAGTTATCTGGGAAGCCTATAAGTTGTTTAGGCTTCCCAGATGATTTCTCTTGTGAGCCTAAACATTCTTTTCGATTGGCATCCAATCAGTGAGGCCCTTGTACTACCTAGTTGTGTTTCAAAGATTCAACGGAGACAAACTGGTCGGTAATTCAACTGTATTATGTGTGGTCAGCTTTAGAGTTAGTAGGGAAAATTACAGGGAACTCTCTAGCACATAGAGAGGCCTAAGAGTAACTGGAAGGCCCCATCAATTAACCTGACAGTCTGTCCACTCAACTACCCAATGGGATTCAAGTCTAGCAGAAGCTAGAGCACCCGTGGCCGTAACACAGAGCAGACCTTTCTGTCTATTTTAGAACTTTTCAGTGAAAGTCAGAAGAAAGTAGGTGAGTTTAATTGACATACACCCTGCCCCCCAATCCCCATTAGAAATTTTAGAATAGATTTTTTAAATTATGCTCACCCTATTAAAGAATTCATTTGGGAATGTGTTAGCTTGACTTGTGCCTTTACCAGGGTAAACATACTTCAAGCTAGATTACTCAGAGAATTTGTAATATTTAAAGTTTTTTTTTTAAACAATTAAAGTGTTACTAAACCCAAAACATTAAAATCAAACTGTATATGCAGTAAACCATGCTTGTTATACTCACTGTAGAAAACCTAAGGTCAGTCCTCCGCATTGTGTAAAAAGGCTGTTTGAACTTGTCTTCTGTGATCCACCCCTTCTTTTACTGTCCCCAAGCCATCTCCTGACAGTACAGAGCCTTGGGAGCACTCTGCACATGCTCAGTTTGGTGTGTATTTTTTTACTTAAGAGGGTGCACTTGATCAGCCCAGGGCCAATCATCACTGTCCAGACAGAGGGTCAGGGGTCATGTAGCCTCATAGGACAGTCAGAGGAAAATGAAAACCCCTCCTACAAGCTTTAACCAGACACTAGTAGTCACAAGACTGCTATATACTGCTGATGAGAAAAAGTATTTAGCAATATTTATTTACTAAAATAAGTGCATTTCCATGTATGTGTACTGTGGGTAGCATTGGCAAGTTTTGGTAAGTTTGTATTGGCATTCAGGTTAGAATAACCCTCAGTGGAGTTAACTAGGGCCTTTCACCTTCCTATTCAGCACTGACTTTCATGTGTGTTCAACATGTATAAGCAGACCACCTTTAGCATGCCAAAGCTGGATGAAAGACTATGACCCAAATATCAACCATCCTGTACTTTTCATCAAGAGAAGATACCTTGCAAAGCTTCAGATATGTTTCCAGAGGCTGGCTTTGTTCAACCTCATCAGGAAGAAAAGGTTTTACCATGCCAGCATCAGTTTATTGCAGTATAGCTGAACATTTCTAACTTACATCATTCCTGCAGCACATTTATTCAACAGGCTTGACACCTCAACAGCTTTTGCTAACATTGTCAATATAGTTGATGCTTTTCCATTCTGCAATTTATAAAAGCAAATTATAGAGTACAGAGTCATTCCGCCTTGATAGCTTGTTATAAAGTCAGGTGACAATGGCCTGGGCCTGCATCATTTCCCTTGTACAAAAAGTAAGGGTATCAGGATTCAGGTTATGACCAATCATGGTATAATAAGCATAGATTATTAAACATTATTCTATATTACATATGTTTTCGGATGAAATAATTTAGTCTTTTTCCATAATTGCATACACATTTTCCTGTACCATATCTTTACCAATCATAAACAGGTCAGTTCTGTTCCTCATAAGGCACTCAGCCTATTAAATGGCAATACATGGAGTAGACTGTATCCATTATTTTAACTTGTTCAGTCCCTTGCCCATCAGACAAGCAAATACTGTCATCACCATCTTTGGTTTCACCTCTACTAGGTCATCAGGCAGAGCGTATATCCGGGCTCCTATTTTTCTGGCAATGGAAATAGCATACCTTAAAATGGAATAATAAAAAAAGAGGTTAGAATTTGTAATGTATTGTGAGAAAATACGGTACATGGGGCTGCATCATAGAATGGTGTTAAACATCAATGTCAAACAGGTTCTCTTCATTCACCATACACAATCCTCAGCAATCATCAACATTAAAATGTGTAGCAAATAATGGTTTTATGAGCTGCAACCGATGAGCGTCAATCAACCACCCAAAACTGATGTTTCGATATTTGGCTGTAGAGTTAAACCACCCAAGAATTTCTCATATATTTCAAGGACAGTGATGGTGATATGTCTGTGTGTTACTTCACCCACTCTCCCTGTGGGATTTTGAGTGCATTTTACACAATAAAAAAAACACAGCAGGAGCAGCAGGAACATCAAAATCTCCAACAACTTCTTTGTCCCGACTCACCAATGAACTCCCTCTCCAGCAATGTAAGAACATTGTAGTGTTTACTGTTGATAAAAAAGAAAGAGAGAGCGCACCAGCCTAGTGCATTATCCTTGATAAATTTATTAGTTAAAACCAAGATTAAAATCTACTCACAAAGGTAGGAGAAAAGATCGCATTGTATACAGGCACAGAAGCGATTGGTCCAATGGTAGCAGTTATTCCAGGTCCTAGGAAGAGGACGTATGGACTGCTGCTGGCTAACGCGTTTCAAAGGTATCCCTTCTTCATCAGAGCCTCTGAAGGCTATCAAGGATAATGCACTAGGCTGGTGCGCTCTCTCTTTCTTTTCTATCATTACTACTAGGATAATCCCATCCTGAAGAGCAGCAAGGCCGAAATCCATAGTCCTTCTTGAACCCTTGGGATCATTTAGCCAATACACCTGTGCGCAAGAGTATTTTGCGTCTATAGTGTTTACTGTTACTCCAACAAAAGCTCAGTAGTGAATGCTACACAAAGAGTATTGTAAGCCTGTACATCGTCCCACCGATTGCTGATATATATATATTAACATTAATTTACTTCAAGCAAGGCAAAAATTTACATTTGGTAGGGAATGTTTGTATTGCACAGGATGAAAGATAATATTTTGCAGTATATGGAAAGGATACACCCACCATTATTTACATGATTGTAAATAGCTCAGTGATCATTCTGCCTTTTTTTGCATTCTGTCTGAATACCAGACCATTCCAAAAGACTCAACAAGTGGAAGAGTGACCAGGCAGAGTACTAGGGACCTCAGGAACCCTTGGGAGCCCATTTACAGGGTGGCAAGGAACATTTGAATACTGTCTAGTACTTGCAACTCCTATTCATACACTAAATACCCTCTTACATCAACATGGTAAATAAAAACATAATAAATAACTTACTTTGCATTCTTCATTTTGTCCTCAACTGAAAGATTTTCCCGTTTTACCATCTCTGCATTGACTGCTTTAGGTGCAATTGCATCAATTAAATCAAGCACAGGCAGGCTGGTACTAATGGACTTATCCTGAAAGGAAAAAAACACAATATGAAATATGCACATTTACTGGTCAGGCCAGTAATGGGTATATTGTTCTCTAAATTGTTCACTAAACCTTGGATGATTTGCTGCCACAAACAAGGCACTTTACCTGCCATCAGGGGAGGGCTGGCAGCCTTAGGCCTGGGGGGCAAGTCCAGTCAAGTGGCCCACTGAACTTCCGAATCAGCTCACCATCCATCTACACCACATTGCCCGCACAGAGAGAGAGAGAGAGAGAGAGAGAGAGTGAGCGAGACTGCTCCACATTGCCCCAGAGAGGGAGCGAGCACTCCACATTGCCTGCACAGAGAGCAGGAGAGACCACTTGACACTGCCTGCACAGAGAGAGACCACTTCACACTGCCTGCACAGAGAGAGAGAGACCACTTCACACTGCCTGCACAGAGAGAGAGAGAGAGAGAGAGAGAGAGACCGCTTCACACTGCCTGCACAGAGAGAGAGAGACCACTTCACACTGCCTGCACAGAGAGAGAGACCGCTTCACACTGCCTGCACAGAGAGAGAGAGAGACCGCTTCACACTGCCTGCACAGAGAGAGAGACCACTTCACACTGCCTGCACAGAGAGAGAGAGAGACCGCTTCACACTGCCTGCACAGAGAGAGAGAGAGACCGCTTCACACTGCCTGCACAGAGAGAGAGACCGCTTCACACTGCCTGCACCGAGAGAGAGAGAGACTGCTTCACACTGCCTGCACAGAAAGAGAGAGAGACCGCTTCACACTGCCTGCACAGAGAGAGAGACCACTTCACACTGCCTGCACAGAGAGAGAGACCACTTCACACTGCCTGCACAGAGAGAGAAAGAGAGAGACCGCTTCACACTGCCTGCACAGAGAGAGAGACCACTTCACACTGCCTGCACAGAGAGAGAGAGACCGCTTCACACTGCCTGCACAGAGAGAGAGACCACTTCACACTGCCTGCACAGAGAGAGAGACCACTTCACACTGCCTGCACAGAGAGAGAGACCACTTCACACTGCCTGCACAGAGAGAGAGACCGCTTCACACTGCCTGCACAGAGAGAGAGACCGCTTCACACTGCCTGCACAGAGGAAGAGACAGCTTCATACTGCCTGCACAGAGAGAGAGACCGCTTCACACTGCCTGCACAGAGAGAGAGAGAGAAACCGCTTAACACTGCCTGCACAGAGAGAGAGAGAGAAACCGCTTCACACTGCCTGCACAGAGAGAGAGAGAGAGAAACCGCTTCACACTGCCTGCACAGAGAGAGAGAGACCACTTCACACTGCCTGCACAGAGAGAGAGAGAGACCACTTCACACTGCCTGCACAGAGAGAGAGAGAGACCGCTTCACACTGCCTTCACAGAGAGAGAGAGACCGCTTCACACTGCCTGCACAGAGAGAGAGAGACCGCTTCACACTGCCTGCACAGAGAGAGAGAGACCGCTTCACACTGCCTGCACAGAGAGAGAGAGACCGCTTCACACTGCCTGCACAGAGAGAGAGAGACCGCTTCACACTGCCTGCACAGAGAGAGAGAGACCGCTTCACACTGCCTGCACAGAGAGAGACCGCTTCACACTGCCTGCACAGAGAGACCGCTTCACACTGCCTGCACAGAGAGAGAGAGACCGCTTCACACTGCCTGCACAGAGAGAGAGACCACTTCACACTGCCTGCACAGAGAGAGAGACAGCTTCACACTGCCTGCACAGAGAGAGAGACCGCTTCACACTGCCTGCACAGAGAGAGAGACCGCTTCACACTGCCTGCACAGAGAGAGAGACCGCTTCACACTGCCTGCACAGAGAGAGAGACCACTTCACACTGCCTGCACAGAGAGAGACCGCTTCACACTGCCTGCACAGAGAGAGAGACCGTTTCACACTGCGTGCTCAGAGAGAGAGAGAGAGAGAGAGAGACCGCTTCACACTGCCTGCTCAGAGAGAGAGAGAGAGACCGCTTCACACTGCCTGCTCAGAGAGAGAGAGAGAGACCGCTTCACACTGCCTGCACAGAGAGAGACCGCTTCACACTGCCTGCACAGAGAGAGAGAGAGACTGCTTCACACTGCCTGCACAGAGAGAGAGGCTGCTTCACACTGCCTGCACAGAGAGAGAGAGACTGCTTTACACTGCCTGCACAGAGAGAGAGAGAAACCGCTTCACACTGCCTGCACAGAGAGAGAGAGACTGCTTCACACTGCCTGCACAGAGAGAGAGAGACTGCTTCACACTGCCTGCACAGAGAGAGACCGCTTCACACTGCCTGCACAGATAGAGAGACCGCTTCACACTGCCTGCACAGAGAGAGAGAGAGAGAACGCTTCACACTACCTGCACAGAGAGAGAGAGACCGCTTCACACTGCCTGCACAGAGAGAGAGACCGCTTCACACTGCCCGCACAGAGAGAGAGACTGCTTCACACTGCCTGCACAGAGGGAGAGAGAGAACGCTTCACACTGCCTGCACAGAGAGAGAGAGACCACTTCACACTGCCTGCAAAGAGAGAGAGAGAGAGAGAGAACGCTTCACACTACCTGCACAGAGAGAGAGAGACTGCTTCACACTGCCTGCACAGAGAGAGAGAGACCGCTTCACACTGCCTGCACACAGAGAGAGAGACCGCTTCACACTGCCTGCACAGAGAGAGAGACCGCTTCACACTGCCTGCACAGAGAGAGAGAGAGAGAGAGACTGCTTCACACTGCCTGCACAGAGGGAGAGAGAGACCGCTTCACACTGCCTGCAAAGAGAGAGAGACCAATTCACACTGCCTGCAAAGAGAGAGAGAGAGAGAACGCTTCACACTGCCTGCAAAGAGAGAGAGAGAACGCTTCACACTGCCTGCAAAGAGAGAGAGAGACCGCTTCACACTGCCTGCAAAGAGAGAGAGAGACCGCTTCACAATGCCTGCAAAGAGAGAGAGAGAGAGAGAGAGAGAACGCTTCACACTACCTGCACAGAGAGAGAGAGACCGCTTCACACTGCCTGCACAGAGAGAGAGAGACCGCTTCACACTGCCTGCACAGAGAGAGAGAGAACGCTTCACACTGCCTGCACAGAGAGAGAGAACGCTTCACACTGCCTGCACAGAGAGAGAGAGAACGCTTCACACTACCTGCACAGAGAGAGAGAGACTGCTTCACACTGCCTGCACAGAGAGAGAGACCGCTTCACACTGCCTGCACAGAGAGAGAGAGACCGCTTCACACTGCCTGCACAGAGAGAGACAGAACGCTTCACACTGCCTGCACAGAGAGAGAGAGACCGCTTCACACTGCCTGCAAAGAGAGAGAGAGAGAACGCTTCACACTACCTGCACAGAGAGAGAGAGACTGCTTCACACTGCCTGCACAGAGAGAGAGACCGCTTCACACTACCTGCACAGAGAGAGAGAGAGAGACTGCTTCACACTGCCTGCACAGAGAGAGAGAGACTGCTTCACACTGCCTGCACAGAGAGAGAGGCTGCTTCACACTGCCTGCACAGAGAGAGAGAGACCGCTTCACACTGTCTGCACAGAGAGAGAGAGACTGCTTTACACTGCCTGCACAGAGAGAGAGAGACTGCTTTACACTGCCTGCACAGAGAGAGAGAGACCGCTTCACACTGCCTGCACAGAGAGAGAGAGACCGCTTCACACTGCCTGCACAGAGAGAGAGACCGCTTCACACTGCCTGCACAGAGAGAGAGACCGCTTCACACTGCCTGCACAGAGAGAGAGACCGCTTCACACTGCCTGCACAGAGAGAGAGACCGCTTCACACTGCCTGCACAGAGAGAGAGACCGCTTCACACTGCCTGCACAGAGAGGATCCCCCATCCGCTGTCACAATGAGGTATCAGGGTTGGTGCAGAAATATATATTATTATAACGGGTTTAACGTAACATGTTACAAAAGTAAACTTATCCTTTAAGAAAGTAAGAAATCATGATTCTAAACCCTTTACAACCACTTTTTACTACAGGTAAGCCTATAATAAGGCTTACCAGTAGCTGCCCTGGTTATCTCCTAAACCTGCACAGTTTAGGAAATATCCTCTGTATCTGCATGTACCAACATAATCAGCACATGCGCACTGAAGCAAAGGCATGTACGTGCCCTTGCTTCAGTTAGTGTGCTGTAACTGGCGGCTCCCTCGCGCATGTGCGGCAGTGACGTCACCGCGGCTCAAGCCAATCACAGCGCCAGAGCCCGCGATACCCGGAAGTAACTCCAGGAGTGATGTCGCCGGCTGGAATGGTGTACGAGAACCACTGCAGGTGGCTTCGATCTAAGGTAAGTAATTCAGAATGAGCTAGTATGCTATGCAAACTAGCTCATTATGCCTTTGTCTTGCAGGTTGTTTTTTTGTTTTTTAGTGGGTTTACAACCACTTTAAAGTTTGGTGCAGTATGCTGTCTCCACTGTAGGTGGCGCTCAACCGCAGCGGCAATGCAGAGGGAAAGGAAGTCATGGGGAACGAGGTTCCTCTATGGTTTCCGGAGTCCCTGGGGCAGTGATCTGATTGGATGCTGGTTGCCTATTTGACTCTGGCAGGCATCTTAGGTGTGGCAGAGTATATTTAAGACCCTGGCCCCTGGGTTTGGCTTGCTTTTGTGAGTGGGTAAAGTAGGGAAGGGTACATCGTCTGTTAGGGATAGTACTAGCGATAGGGAAAGGTTCCTTAGGAGGCGGGAATGTGTAGGGTCACAACTCTCTGGATACCTTCCTGATTGGGTACCAGACACCCAGGCAGCATTCTGTCCCTTCTCAACAGACGCTGTTGGTTCGGCTGGAACCTACTTCTTCATGTTATTGGAAACTGAGTGTGCCCGGCTGGGTAGCTGTGTTGCTGTAATACTTCCATACAAGTTTTCTATTGCACCTGACTGTGTGAATTATTGGCATTGCACCATGCCGCACCATGCTGCACCTGACGACCTACCCACTACGCAAATTGTTGGGGCTATGTAAATCTTGTAAAATAATAACATATAGAAATTTGTAGATTAGTCGCTATAAGGAGCTTTCAGTGGCTTGCTGCAATTTTTCAATCTCTCTTTAATTAATCAGTGAGATAAGGTAAAAGCCACATTGGGAGTAAATATGAACCAATGTACTCAAAGCCTTGCATTGTGTGAAGGAGCAGTAAAGCCTAGTCAGTATTTAGCACTGCAAAGCGGGAAGAAGAACAGTTGTATGTAACCAGTATATGACTGCTCCAATATTTGTATATATACACACACGCTTATTAAAATAATCATATGATTATTTACATTAAGCTGATTTATTCTAAATTTTCATATTAAACACATTGAAAAGGATGGATATGCCCTTCAAGCAATACATTTTAAATATAAAATAGACTTTGTTACATTTATTACCCTGAAGCTGGTGATGAAGGTGTTCTTGTTAGCGCCTTTCAGAGTTTCATTCACCCAGTTTATAATAGTTCTGTCATCAATCTTTTCACCTTCTCCAAGGTCACATAACACATTTAGTGTATACCTAATAGAAGAAAAACCTCAGGATAAAATACATATGTTCTACAATGTGGCAAACATTAAAGCATCTTTATTGATTCCATGTGTAGAATGACCAGAATGATCTGAAGCTGTTGTCCTATAGCTTGTCTGTCCTGAAAGTAAAGTGGGCAAATATAAATATATAGTTGTACTCAAAAGTTTGCATACCCTAGCAGAAATAGTGACATTTTGGCATTAATATTGAAAATATGACTGATCATGCCAAAAAACTGTCTTTTATTTAAGGTTAGCAATCACATGAAGCCATTTATTATTGCATAGTTTTTTGGATCCTTTTTAAATCACACTGATGTATGTTTGGCCTTGGTACAGACACAGAAGGTGACACACAGGTTAAAATGGCAATTAAAGCGGAGTTCCACGGTCCACCCATTTAAAAGTCAGCAGCTACAAAAAGTGTATAAGGAGCATAAGGAGTGTAGCTGCTGACTTTTAATAATCAGACACTTACCTGTCCCACGGTCCAGCAATGCGGGCGTACGAAGCCCCGATCCTCTCCCCCTCCTCTCCATCGCGCCAGCATTCTAACTGTGGGCGCCCCGCTGTGGCTTCACAGCCGGGCGCGCACTGCGCATATGCGAGTCGTGCTGCGCGCTGTGAATGGCCAGGCGATCTTCTGGGACCTGTGATGTGTCCCAGAAGATTGCAGGGAGGGAGGGGGGAGTGATGATCTTCCTTCCGGCGTTGTGGCGCCAGGGGAGGAAGTGGAAGCTGGGTGCTTGTAAACAGGGTACCCGCCCCCCCCCCAAAAAAAATGACATGCCAAATGTGGCATGTCAGGGGGTCACCAATACTTAAAGCGGAAGTTCCATTCTTGGGTGGAACTCCACTTTAAAGGATAATTTACCACATTTGTGGCTTTTTAAATCACAAATAGGGTCCGGGTATAAACCTTGGCTTGGTATCAAGAGATACACACACACACTATTTGTGATTTAAAAAGCCACAAATGTTGGAAATTAACCTTTAATTGCCATTTTAACCTGTGTGCCACCTTCTGTGTCTTTACCAAGGCCAAACATTCCAGGGTATATATACTTTTTATCAGGGCCATTTGAGTGATTTCTGTTATCATTATGATTTAAAATGTGATAATAATCAGTCAATATTAATGTCAAAATGTTACAATTTTTGCCAGGGTATGCAAACTTTTGAGCATGACTGTGTGTGTGTGTATATATATATATATATATATATATAATTTTTTGTTCTCCCCTTGTGTTTCCACACAAGGGGCAACAATTATCAGGGATCTAGGAAGGCAATTCAAGAGCTGTTCACCTGTGAAAACTTCATTATTTGTGAGCAATTTTAGAACCACCTCTTGGACACCTTAGCTATTTGTACATTGTGAAACAAGATGAAAACTTTATGTTTTATCTACCAGCCCCCTCATTATAAAAAAAGAAGGTATAGATCCACCATAGTATCAGTATTTTGGAAGCTTTTACAGGAAAAGCATAAGGGAAGCTGACAAACCTCATAGGGAAAGATTTAGAAAACTGTACTTTAATTTTGATTGCTAGCTCTCTGAGCAATCAGCAACTTTGCGGCATTTTAATATTATGTTGTGCTTAATTGTCTTTATTTTATTTTGTGGTTGATTTAAGGTGTTTGGTCACTTTAAGTTCCTGTTCTGTCCATCACAACCTTTTTTTTTATTTGCTGCAAGATTTTCCTTAAAAAAAATGAGTTATTGTTTCGGAGGGTAATATTATGGGGTTTTCATTTATATTGGGGTATATTGTTAAAGCGCAATTCCACTTTTGTTAAGAAAAAAACATTCCAGTCTGGGTGATCTATGTACATTACAAGGATTTTAACAAACTTTGTTGCAGATTCCTACCTTTTGTTATTCTGAAGAAATACCTGTGTGTTTGTCTGTATCCATGTGGGAAAGTGAGTCTAACGGGAGTGGTTTCATAATTATCAATTAGGTGCTGCACCTACAAAGCTCTAATGTGGAAAATTGCAGGGTTCCTATTGAAAGTATCTCACCAAAAATCACATTTTTGTTGCAGGGGGTGCCTGAAATCTGACTTGTTTCTTAGGGCAGACTTCAGGGAAAATCAATGAGCCGATCACACAATCAGGAAATTAGGTTTCTGGGGGAATTCTGTACACATTCTGTGTACAGAACACCACCGGGTAGCCATATTGCATTTTCAGAAAATTACAGTGGCTGAAGATTAAAAAGGAATGGTAATTTTTAATAACATTCAATTACAATCAGTGGCGGCTGGTGTTAAACTTTTTTTTTTGGGGGGGGGGGCGGCAAACAAACCCCCCCCCCAGGTCCACCTGTCTCTCCACGGTGATACCTCCTCCCCCGCACTCACCTCTCCACGGCTTCCTTGGCTTCCTTGGCTTCTCCTCCCAGACCAACCCAATCCGCCTCCTGTCCTGATTGGCCAGGAGGAGAAGCCGGAAGACAATAGCGATTATTAATTCGCTATTGTCACAAGTGTGTGGGTTCAGGGAGCAGTGCTCTGTGCCCGGAGCCCAACCTTTTTCAAGCCAATTAGAGCCTCAGGCTCTAATCATGTGGCTTGAAAAAAAAAAAACGCATACAAACATATGAGTCCGGCGCTCCTGATTACAATATGACTTGTGTCGCAATTGTATACGCTATATTATTTTTTCTTTATTTGATATTTTTTCCCCAGGAAAGTGGAGTTACGCTTTAATTAGGGCCTTTATTTTAAGTTAAACTGTATCCATTTTTTCAGCATGGCTTCCCTTAAATAAAAGTGGGCTTTTGTTTTGGGGTGTATTATTTTGGGGTTTTCATTTATTTTGGGAGTTTGTTGTTTTTACAGATTTCTCTTTTTTTTCCTTTTAGCTGCAAGGCTTCCCTTTAAAAATAAGTAGACTTTTGAGTAAATAAGTGGACTTTGGTGGTATTATGGGGCTCTCATTTCTTTTGGGGGGTCCATCGGAAATAATAGTGGTCTTGTATTTTTTAAAAAACTTTTTTTTTGTACTGATGCATGTCCACCATGGCAGTGTCCAGTTTTGCATGCTTTTTTTTGACAATAACTTCTCTGCTAGCCTTGAAAATGGTCAGCACTAAATAACAAAATTAATCTCCCATTGACTTCAATGGGGTCCACAGCTAATTTAGTGGTTTGCAGACTTTACCTTGAACCCTGACTCAGGCTAAGCTCACACTATCTTCGCATGCGGCTCACAGCAGGGGTCCGGTGCGTCCCCGTTTACCGTTTCAGGCTCCGATTTCAGCCCCAAATTTTTGGCTGAATTCAGACTTGAAACGAACCAAAAGACGCACAGGCTCCTGTGCAAATTCGCACCGGAGCCGCAGAGGAGATATGTGAACCGGCTACATAGAGAGCTGGTCAAAATCTCCTGCTATTGAGAATTGGATGTGGGGAATCAGTTATATCCGGGCTGCTCTGTGCAAAACCAATTGTACAGAGGAGGTAAGTATGATATGTTTGTTATTTTTTTTTTTAAATGAACCCTTACAATCACTTTAAGATAAAAAACGTTCTGTGTGTAGCAGCCTCCCCTAATTACTTACCTAAGGTCCCTCTCTCTCTAGTGATGTCCACAAGTGGCTTAGACGTCCGGGACTCTCCTCCTAATTGGCTGAGACACAGCAGCGGTGCCACTTTCTCCAGCGGTTGTCAATCAAAGTCAGTTAGCCAATCAGGGGAGAGGGGAGCAGGGCCAGGTCGGGGCGCTGTGTCTCAATGGATACAGGGAGCTGTGACTCGGCTTGGGTGCCCCCATAGCAAGCTGCTGGCTGTGGGGGCACTCGACAGGAGGGAGGGGCCAGGAGTAATGAAGAGGGACCCCAGAAGAGGAGGATCCGGGCTGCTCTGTGCAAAACCAATTGTACAGAGGAGGTAAGTATAACATGTTTGTTATTTTTTTTTTTTTAAACAAGACTTTACAATCACTTTAAATATACATTTGTGGCAATTTTTATATAGACATCATTAAATATACAAGAATGCTTGACAGTTCTGTTAAGACCGTGGGCTACTAGTTTGGAATGGGATATATGTTCTTCTTGTTTATCCCCTTTAGTACATCCTACTACAGGTTTACAGAGCAGATAGCTAAACATTAAGGGGGGGTGTGAAATAATACAAAATGTCTCTTTTTAGAAACACATAGCTGGCAAATAGAAGCAGGTATGCTTGGGGCCTCTAGGGCACAGGGATTCCAGTTAGAATTGGCACTAGTACGGTAATTAATATGTTTTTATTTTGCACACTTCTGTAAATGTTTTCGTATTCTCTGAGCTTATATAACTGAAAACCCACAATTGTAATCCAATAGCCTACAGCACCCTCTGGTGGATTTTTTAATAAGGACATTTCTGGATTTGAATGATGACAGAGGGTATCCGGTGAGATTTGAGAATAAAATACCGTAAACCTCGTACACACGATCGGATTTTCGTCCGGGAATTGTGTGATGACAGACTGTTGGCCTAAAATCTGACCATTAGTACGCTCCTTCAGACAATTGTTGGCCAACTTTCCGCCAACAAATGTTGGATGGCAGGCTAGTAAATTTTTGTCGGACAACGGTCTGTTGTCAGATTTTCCTATCGTGTGTACACACGTCCGTCACACAAAAGTCCAAAGTACAAACACACATGCTCGGAATCAATGCTCACCAAACACGACATTAGCAGAAGGTGCCCAAAGGGTGGCGCCCAAGAGTTGAAATTCCTTATAATACGTCACTAGGTTCGTGTTTGTTGGCAGACAATTGTGTGCGTTAGTATTCAAGACAAAATCCAGGCACACGCCCTTTGGATAAAAGTCTGACGCTTTGTCCTTTGTACTTTCTGTCTCAGTGACAATGGTCAATAAGAAAGTAATGGTATCAATTTCCCCAGCAGAAGCACAGACAGCAATAAAAATCTGTGATGAATCATAAGCACTGTCACTGTACTAATGACAGTGGGAAGGGGCTAAACACCTAGAGTGATCAAAGGGTTAAATGTGTACCTAACCAGTGTTTGCGTACACTATGTGTGGTGCTTTTACTAAGGGAAGTGATTAATTCTTTTACCTTTGCAGAGAAAGAAAATCCATCACTTCCCCCCTGTCAGGACAGGAGCTCTGCCTTGTTTACATAGGCAGAGCTCCGTCCTGTGTCTCTCTTCGGTGATCAGTGGGTGCTGGCGGACATCCATTGGCTGGCACCTGCTGATCGGCTTCTGCTGTGACAGTGACGCTCCCCCCACCCGGAGGTGCAGAATCACGTATATCAGGGATATGCAATTAGCGGACCTCCAGCTGTTGTAAAACTACAAGTCCCATCATGCCTCTGTGTGTCATGCTTGTGGCTGTCAGAGTCTTGCTATGACTCATGGGATTTTTAGTTCTGCAACAGCTGGAGGTTCACTAATTGCATATCCCTGACATAGATATATGTGATTCTGCACAGCGCAGTCACCCTGTAGCAGGAAATCTGCTATAGGGCGGTCAGCAAACGGTTAAATGAAAATCGTTAGTTCTGTTCACATACAAGAAACATTTTGGAGTTTGTCCCTTCAAGAAATTTTGTTTGGAAAGTCTGAATCGGATGTCACAAGTTGTACACACACTATACGAAAACCATCGTTCCTCTTATGGAATTTTTCCTTCTGATTTTCGTGTGTATTTCCTTCTGATTATAATGTGTACCCTACTTTAGTCTTAACAGCCTAGTTGTAAGAAAAGACTGTGTTATGCTGAATCTATCTTCTGTATGAGTAACTGACTTGGAACATGTATACATGTCCCTGCCAGCATGCTGCAAAGTAGGATCCTTGCATACATCTGTTGAATTGCTTATGCATTTATTTGATATTTGTACATTCACTTTTCTTTGCCTTTGGACATATATATATATATATATATATATATATATATATATATATATATATATATATATATATATATCACATATACAGGAGGATATAAATGTGTAGCACTGTTGTGTTGTGTGTAGGTACATGAGGCCCATGCCAATGACTTACCTCCTCATTAGCTGCCACACTAAGGCCAGAGTGAGGGTATGATTGCCTTCATAAAGATTATGGCCACATATACCCACTAGGGAGAATCTAGCTTTGTTCCTTCCCAACTCGACGGCATAATTACAATTTTCTAGCTAAAGAAAAAAGAAAATATACCCAGTTAATTTAATATGCTGTATGAGAGTTACTTTATAAAGTGTATATACAAATTTTGTTTTGTTGTAGATAGAGTAAGGTATGGTTAAAACCCCTATCAGGTTATTTTTACTGCCTGTGTCCACCAGAGAGATCTATGTCCAAACTAATACATTTTCCCTCACTTTGACAGCGCTAACATTTTACATTTCCTACCACTTTCTGTCTCAGTGACAATGGTCAATAAGAAAGTAATGGTATCAATTTCCCCAGCAGAGGCACAGACAGCAATAAAAACCTGTGATGAATCATACCATACGTCACAGAAATTTTCAAAATGAAAGATGAGGGTAGGTGCATGACTAAACGGTGGAGCTGCATAAATCTGCTATACAGACAAAGCAAAATGAACAAGCACAATGTAGATACATACCAATAGCTAACAGGTGAGTAAACAGCTGACTGCCTCCAATTGGGTTAATAATGCTAGAGACAGGGTACCAATAGATCCCCAAATGTATAACACATAAACAAGCATAGTAAAATCTGAAATAACTGCCTGTAGATATGCTGAACAGCAGGGGTGTTGCTAGGTCTACAAAAGATCTGGGGCTAGAGCCCCAAGTAAAGAAAGTCATACACTTGGGCAGGCATACACATGTATATAACATACGTGTGTGTGTGTGTGTATATGTGTATATGTATATATATATATATATATATATATATATATATATATATATATATCCCCAAAGTCCCCCTCATTACATCAGGGTCTCCAGAGAGCCTCCCCCTTACATCAGGGTCACCAGAGAGCTTGTCATGTCACCTGCCACCAGATGCTGATTGTGTATACAGAGAGGCTAGTGTATACAGAGAGGCTGCGGTATACAGAGAGGCTGGGTATACAGAGAGGCTGGGGTATACAGAGAGGCTGGGTATACATAGAGGCTGGGTATATACAGAGAGGATGCGGTATACAGAGAGGCTGCGGTATACAGAGAGGCTGCGGTTTATACAGAGAGGCTGGGTATATACAGAGAGGCTGGGTATACAGAGAAGCTGCGGTATACAGAGAGGCTGGGAATACAGGGAGGCTGGGTATATTTAGAGAAGCTAGGTATATACAGAGAGGCTGGGTATACAGAGAGGCAAAGTGTATATACAGAGAGGCTGGGTATACAGAGAGGCCAGTGTATATACAGAGAGGCTAGGTATACAGAGATGCTGGGTATACAGAGAGGCTGGGTATATACAGAGAGGCTGGGTATACAGAAAGGCTGGGTATATACAGAAAGGCTGGGTATAAAGAGAGGCTGGGTATACAGAGAGGCTGGGTATATACAGAGAGGCTGGGTATACAGAAAGGCTGGGTATATACAGAAAGGCTGGGTATAAAGAGAGGCTGGGTACATACAGAGAGGCTGCTGTATACAGAGAGGCTGGGTATATAAAGAGGCTGGTTATATAGAGAGGCAAAGTGTATATACAAAGAGGCTGGGTGTACAGAGCAGCCAGTGTATATACAGAGAGGCTGGGTATATACAGAGAGGCTAGGTATACAGAGAGCCTGGGTATACACAGAGAGGCTGGGTATACAGAGAGGCTGGGTATGTACAGAGAGGCTAGGTATACAGAGAGGCTGGGCATACAGGGAGGCTGGACATACAGAGAGGCTGGGTATACAGAGAGGCTGGGTATATACAAAGAGGCTAGGTATATACAAAGAGGCTGAGTATATACAGAGAGGCTGGGTATATACAGAGAGGCTAGGTATATACAAAGAGTCTGGGTATACAGAGAGGCTGAGTATATACAGAGAGGCTAGGTATACAGAGAGGCTGGGTATATACAGAGAGGCTAGGTATATACAGAGAGGCTAGGTATATACAGAGAGTCTGGGTATACAGAAGACAGGCTAGGGTAGTACAGTTTTCCCCCTCCCCCTCCTCCATGATCTGCACTCACCTGCTCAGGAGCTTTGTGTGAGAAAGTTACTCTCAGCTCTATGATATGGGTGGGGCAAGGGAGGAGACTCACTCACACTGATCTCCTGGTTCTGGCTGTCAGTGAAGCATGGAGTGCAGACTCAGTGTATATACAGAGAGGCTGGGTATATAGAGAGGCTAGGTATACAGAGAGGCAAAGTGTATATACAAAGAGGCTGGGTATACAGAGAGGCCAGTGTATATACAGTGAGGCTGGGTATACAGAGAGTCTGAGTATATACAGAGAGGCTAGTGTATATACAGAGAGGCTGGGTATACAGAGAGGCTGGGTATATACAGAGAGGTTGGGTATACAGAGAGCTGGGTATATACGGAGAGGCTGGGTATACAGAGAGGCTAGTGTATATACAGAGAGGCTGGGTATATTTGGAGAGGCTAGGTATACAGAGAGTCTGGGTATACACAAAGAGGCTGGGTATACAGAGAGGCTGGGTATATACACAGAGGCTAGGTATACAGAGATGCTGGGTATATACAGAGAGGCTAGGAAAATACAAAGAGGCTGGGTATATACAGAGAGGCTGAGTATATATAGAGAGGCTGGGTATACAGAGAGGCTGAGTATATACAGAGAGGCTAGGTATATACAGAGAGTCTGGGTATACAGAAGACAGGCTAGGGTAGTACAGTTTTCCCCCTCCCCCTCCTCCATGATCTGCACTCACCTGCTCAGGAGCTTTGTGTGAGAAAGTTACTCTCAGCTCTATGATATGGGTGGGGCAAGGGAGGAGACTCACTCACACTGATCTCCTGGTTCTGGCTGTCAGTGAAGCATGGAGTGCAGACTCAGTGAGAGTGCCGCAGCTGTGCAGAACAGCGCAGTGTCAGGCAGCCTGAGACACTCTCGCAGTAGGGCTGGCCTTGGATTCGGGGCTATGGGCCCCAGATCCGGGGCTCTAGCCTCAATAGCCACCCCTTAACGATGCCACTGCTGAACAGTAAGGACTCGTTTAGACCTGCTTTGCTGTCTGAAGTGCGATCCGCGCTATCTGCATGGTCCTTACACAGTAATTAAAGTGATTGTAAATGATCACCTTGTAAAATAACCTATTCAGGTTAAAATAGAAATGAAAGGCAAAACATTTTTTGTATAGGTATAAAAAAAAACATTATAAATACCTTTTTCCCTTTTTTATAAGTGATCACATTCCCTCTGTTCTCAGCTGCATAAAAGCTGGGGGAGGAGAAGCAGCAGCACACTGAGCTTCCCAGTGAATGCCTGTGCAGCCCCCATGTGTCAGGACAAGTCTCAGTTCCCAGTATGCCTAGAGAACTGACCACAATGTGTTCTCTTGCTTAGTGCGGTCAGTTTTTAATAGGAAACCAGAGGGGCTCGCAGGAACACCAGGGATTTCACATAAAGGAAGCAATACAAGAGAACAGGATACTTTCTCATACAAGTACATGATACAGCAGCCACATATCAGGAATATGAAATGTTGGGGTAACAAACGCTTTAACAGTCTGCAAAAACCCATTGCGAATGAACTTCCCCTGTCACCACCACAATTGGGCCTGGAATTGTGCACAGAATCTGGTGCAGCTGTACATAGTACATAGTAACCATTATGCTTCTAGGTTTTAGGCCGGGTTCACACTGGTACAACAAACGCTCCGACATTGGGAGCTCATGTCGCATGACGTCTTAACTGGTCCGACACAAGTCAGTCCGACTTTGAAAATGCTCCCTGCACTACTTTGATCCTACTGATCCTACTTCAGCCCATTGAATATCACTGAAGTCGCATCAAAGTCGGATCGCCGTCTTCACTGATCCGACTTTGGCATGCATCTTGTGCTCTGATGATCTTGAAGGGGAACTTCACTCCAAATTTTAAAAAGAATAAAAAAACGGCATGGGTTCCCCCTCCAAGAGCATACCAGGCCCTTCGGTCTGGTATGGATTTTAGGGGAACCCCTACGCCGAAAAATCGCATTGGGGTTCCCCCCTAACATCCATACCAGACCCTTATCCGAGCACACAGCCTGGCAGGTCAGGAAAGGGGTGGGGATGAGCAAGCGCCCCCCCCCTCCTGAACCATACCAGGCCACATGCCTTCAACATGGGGGGGTGGGTGCTTTGGGGCAGCCCCAAAGCACCTTGTCCCCATGTTGATGAGAACAAGGGCCTCTTCCCGACAACCCTGGTTGTCAGGGTCTGCGGGCGGGAAGCTTATCGCAATCTGGAAGCCCCTTTAACGAGGGGGCCCCCAGATTACGGCCCCCCACCCTATGTGAATGAGTATGGGGTACATTGAACCCCTACCCATTCACCTAAAAAAAATGTCAAAAATAAAACACATTACACAGGTTTTTAAATTAATTCAATAAGGCAGCACCGTCGCCTGTTCCAATTTCTTCTCCCTCTCCAGCTCTTCTGCCTTCTCCGCTGATGTCTTCTTCCTCTGCCGGTTCTTCTCCCCTCTCCAGGTCTTCTCCACTCTCCGCTGATGTCTTATAACCCTCTCTGGTTCTTCTCCCTCTGTCCGCTGTCTTCTCCGCTATCTTCTCACTCTTTTGCTGGGTCTTCTCCACTGCCTTCTCCCTCTGTTCTTCCGATGTTGACTTGACACTCTCTCCCGCTCTAAAGCTGGGTGCGTGGTGTGCCACTACTTATATTGGCATGGAGCAGGGTCACTGGGTGATGTCATCTGGAGGCCCCGCCCCTTTTGACGTCACCGCCCGGGGCATGATGGGGCAGTGACGTCATAAGGGGCGGGCCTCCAGTGACCCCGCCCCATGCCGATATAAGTAGTGGCACACTTCGCAGCCAGCATTAGAACGGGAGAGAGCATCGAGCCAACATTGAAAGAAGAACAGAGGGAGAAGGCAGTAGAGAAGACAGCGGAGAAGACCCAGCAAAAGAGCGAGCAGAAGAGTGAGAAGATAGCGAGAAGATAGCGAGAAGATAGCGCAGAAGACCTGGCAGAAGACAGCGGACAGAGGGAGAAGGCTAGAAGACATCAGCGGAGGAGGCAGAAGAGCCAGAGAGGGGAGAAGAAGTCGGAAGAGCCCCCGGAGCTGCCAAATTGTCCTCATCAACAAGGGGACAAGGTGCTTTGGGGTGGGGGGCGCAGGGCCCCCCTGCCCCAAAGCACCCACCCCTATGTTCAGGGCATGCCACCTGGTACGGTTCAGGAGGGGGGGCATATGTATTTGGGGGGACCCCAACGCCATTTTTTCGGCGTGGGTGTTCACCTGAAAATCAATACCAGACCGAAGGGCCTGGTATGCTCTTGGAGGGGGAACCCATGATGTTTTTTTTTTTACATTGTGCGTGGAGTGCCTCCTAAAGATTCATACCAGACACAGTGCCTGGTATTGTCGGAGATCAAAGTTGGATCCCTGTTCATTCAAGTCGGATGGATGTAGGACCAATGTAGGACCAATTTTGGACTGAAGTCGCAGAGCAAAGTAGGATGAAAGTCGTATGACTGTCGTGTAGTATCAGTGTGAACCCAGCCTTATTGTCAAAACTTAATGGAAGAAGCTGGATTAGAAGTTGATTGGTTACTATGCACAGCTCCATCAGATTCTGTGTGCACGGGTTTTAGTAAACCCCCCCCAATATCAAATTCATGAGTTGTCTTGCATGGACATAGATCATATTCCCAGACCCAGTTGTGGTGGTGACAGGGGTAGTTTGTTTACCACAAAGGTAGGAGTTAATTGGCTAGCAATAGAAACAAATAGAACAGTGCTGTTTCTTCCCAGCAACAGAAGACGGTACAGTAGAGGATGACATGACAAATACTGTATCTGATTTTGGACGAACCATGTTAGCATATGCAGCAGCATCACTGTATGGCACTTGATAGAAATATGGTGTCTACATGTAAATAATTAAATTATCTTTCACACAGACCTTTCTCATGTGGGCTCCAAGAGGTGGAAATGGAGGTTTGTTGACACGATCCCAGCTAACTGTCACCCGGGTGCGGTCATATAATTGGAAGATGATTAAAGCATCAGTCAAGTCACTATGAACAGAGTAAAAAAAAAACATTATGAAATCATAAGGACCGAGCCTCTTTCTGAGATTTTGTGTTTACAAGTGAAACACAGGTTTTTTTTGCTAGAAAATTACTTAGAACTCCCAAACATTATTTATATATATATATATATATATATATATATATTTTTTTTTTTTTCTAACACCCTAGAGATAAAATGGCGGTCGTTGCAATACTTTATGTCACACCGTATTTGCGCAGCGGTCTTACAAGCACACTTTTTTGAATTAAAAAATAAGACAACAGTAAAGTTAGTCCAATTTTTTTTATATTGTGAAAGATAATGTTGTGCTGAGTAAATTGATACCCAACATGTCACGCTTCAAAATTGCGCTCGCTTGTGGAATGGCGACAAACTTATACCCTTAAAAATCTCCATAGGCGACGTTTAAAAAATTCTACAAGTTGCATGTTTTGAGTTACTGAGGAGGTCTAGGGCTAGAATTATTGCTCTCATGCTAACAATCGTGGTGATACCTCACATGTGTGGTTTGAACACCGTTTTCATATGCGGGCACTGCTTACATATGCATTCGCTTCTGCACGCGAGCAGGGACGCACTTACATTTTTTTTTTCGTATTTATTTTACCTTTTATTTTTTATTTTAACACTGTTCTTTAAAAAAAAATTGTGTCACTTGTATTCCTATTACAAGGAATGCAAACATCCCTTGTAAAAGAAAAAAAAGCATGACAAGACCTCTTAAATATGAGATCTGTGGTCAAAAAGACCTCAGATCTCATATTTACATTAAAATGCAAAAAAAAAAAAAAATTGTAATTTGAAAAAAAAAAAGTCTCTTTAAGAGCTATGGGCATGGGGAAGGCCTATCACTCTACACATACCTCCTTTCCAGGGGAGTGAGTGTAGTGTTCCATGGAGCCCTGGACTACCAGGAATTTGACAGTGTCATAGACACGGAAGGGTGATTTGTCTTTATTCATTGCAGATTTAATACATTGACATGTGTGATGGCATGTATCTACATCCCTCCGCCGTTCACGGCAGCGGTGCTCCGGCTCCTCCTCGCATTTTTGGATGGTAGGCTGGATGTACCATTGCTCGTGATCGGAGATTTCAATTGTTGTCTGGACCATATGGCGGATAGACACCCGGGCCCTAGACCCTCTGCCCTCTCCAGGAGTACTCCCCTGGCGCGGTTGTTGCAAGAGGTGGGCTGGGTGGATATCTGGCCTCAATCCGGGCGCCTGACAGTTCACATGTTTTTCCAAATCACATGGCTGTTTGTCTAGAATTGACCTGGGGGTGGGGAACTTGAGCATGCTCCCGTTTGTAGCTAACATGACGCATAGACTCTCCGTTAGTGATCCAAGTCCTGGTGGCTCCTCCTACCATGTTACCTAGGGCCCCCTGGAAGTTTAATGCCTTTTGGCTGAAGCTGTTCTGTTCACATGAGGGGATAGTGGGGAGCATGCGCGAGTTCTCTAACGCCCAGGATCGAGATGCCTCAACTGTATTACAGTGGGATGCCTTTAAGGCATACTTACGGGGACTTCTGATAGGTGAAATGAACAAGGTTAAACACGAATCATCTGCTCTTAAGAAGGAGGTGAAAGCAATGGAACAAACGTACATTACCAGCCCTTCTATTTCCACCAGGGAGGCATGAAAAGAAGAGATTGTTTACAAAGCAGGCATTCTTTGAGGAGGGTGAGAAAACTGAGCGCCTTTTAGCACGGATTGCGAACTACCACCAACGATTCCCTGCCATAGGAGCCATTAGATCTCAAGCGGGTAACTTGGTTTGTCAGCCTGAACAGATCATGCAGGAATTGTTACGAGACTCTGTACAGTCCTGGCTCGGCATACACCCAAGAAGACCTAGATTTATACCTGATCCATATTGACTTCCCTGAACCGTCCGAGGGTCAATAAGCCCAGCTAGAGACCCCGCTCACCGTAGAAGAGTTTCAGGTGGCAGTTAGTGCCTTCCCCAACTGTAAGGCCCGGGGGAAGATGGGATACCCATAGAAGTGTATAAGCATTACTCTGAGGAGCTACTACCACAGTTGCTAAAAGTTTCCTCCCCTCCATGTCCAAGGCAAACATAGTCTTACTACTCAAACCGGGCAAGGACCCAGTAGACCCAGGGGCATACCGCCCAATCTCATTACTTCAGAGCGGCATCAAGATATTAGCAAAAGTGTTGGCAATCCAGATGAATGGGGTGATAACATCTATTGTGCATGACGACCAGGCTGGCTTCATGCTCAATAAATCAACAGCAGTTAATTTGAGGAGGTTGTTCCTTAATATTCAGTCACGGGCAGATAACATGGGTAGTAGAGCGCTGTTGTCATTGGACGCCACAAAGGCGTTCGACAGCATAGACTGGAACTACCTCTGGTCGATTCTGCTGAAGTTTGGATTTGGCCCAAACTATATCTCCTGGGTAAAACTCCTCTACAGTCAACCGCAATCCACCATCGGGAACTTCGGTTCCTTGTCTCGGGGCTTTGCACTGAGGAGGGGAATGAGACAGGGTTGCCCCCTGTCCCCCCTCCTCTTTGCGTTAGCTATTGAGCTACTGGATATTGATATCAGGGCAAATCAACGCATCACAGGTTTTTGCTATGGTAACATGCAGGAAAAAGTCATGTTATATGCAAACGACACTTTGCTTCTGCTGGGGGACACAGATACCTCCGTTAGGGAAGCCATGTCGACCATATCCAGATTTGGGGGATATTCTGGTTTACTTATAAACTGGTCAAAATCTGCTTTACTCCTGCTGGATGGGGACGACACACAGATAGTTAATTCCTCCTGCCCTATACCCATTACTGTATCCTTTAGATACCTGGGGATCCAGATCACAGCTAAGCCAAGGGAATTCTTACATCTAAAAATCTCCCCCCTGCTCCTGAGGTTTAGGGACAAGGTCAAAACTTGGAAATCACTCTCCCTATCAGTTGCGGGCAGGGTAAACTTAATTAAGATGATACTTATGCCGCAGCTACTGTATTTTCTACATAATACCCCCATGGTTAGCCCATTGAAGACATTCCGTACTGTATATGCCATTTTCCGCAGCCTCATATGGAAGGATAGACCCCCTAGGATCAAATTGGAACACCTGCAGAGACCCAAAGACAATGGGGGCTTGGTATTGCCAAACTCTTGGCTGTACTACCTAGCGGCCCAGTTGCAGCATCTCATTGGGATGTTTCCGCCGGGGGGGGGCAGTGATTAGTTCGCAAAGCTCTTCTCAGAAATTACTACTTCATACCGTGTGCACTGGCCTTTGCTAAACCTCATAAAAAGTACCCAAGCTTTAGTCTAATCCAGAAGATAAGGAATAAATCTAAATATATCCAGAATGCAGAGGGTTTTACAGAGTAGAGTCCCATGTGGCAGAAAGATATGTACACTGAACTGGCAAGCTGCAGTTTGGAGTTAGGTGGAAGAAGTACGGGGTTACACATCTCAAGCACATATTCCGTAATGGAGTGTTGCGCTCCTTCAATGATCTGAGGGAAGCCTATGGTCTTCCGCCATCGATGCACTTTTACTATTTACAACTTAGTCATGCGGTGGCAGCACAGAGCCGTTCTTCGGAGTGGCATTTGTCCCTGACCCCTGTGTTTAGCCTTCTGGGGGATGCTGCTTCGTCTAAAGGATTTATCTCCCAATGTTATGCCATCCTGTTGCAGTCCATGATGAGGCAGCATCCTTTGAAGGTTAGGGAGAAGTGGGAGGCAGATGTTGAACAGTTAGACAGGGATCAGTAGGAGGAGATCTTTCAGGCAGTGGGTAAGTGCTCACTGAATGTATCCCAAAGGCTTACCCAGCTGTACATTCTGTTACGAACTTATTATACCCCCCACAGGCTCCACTTGATGAATCTACAGCTCAACGCCACATGTACTAGATGTAAAAGAGACCATGGGGATCTTATCCATATGTTGTGGCGCTGTCCTAAACTACACACATATTGGGCAAGTGTGGTGACTATGGTCAACACAGTGTTCAAAGTCTCTCTTCCACAGGACCCGAGAGCTTGCCTCCTGGGTGCTCTGGAGGAATACGAGTGGGAAGAACATTGCAGAGAGGCTGTGCATAGAGTTCTATTTCAGGCAAGGAAATTAATTATGCTACACTGGAGGTCTGAGGCTCCCCCGACCACAAAGGAATGGATTGAAAATATTGGATTGGAATTAAGAATGGAAAAATTGATGTAGCATAGGGGTAGTGCACACAAGTTTGAGAAATTATGGGCACTGTGGTTAGATGTGCCGGGATTAGCCCCGGTGGACCTGGTGGCAGACAGATTATTGGGAATAAATGTCGGGTGAGGACTGAGATATGTGAAATAATAAAGGGGATAATGTGACATTACCGATGTGGTTATGTAAGTGGTTGTTTCTCTGGTTGGACAATATGCACTTAATCCCATATTGCACTGAAGACTATGTCTGTAATGCTTTTCAATCCATACTGCAATGGGAAATATGCCTGTAATGTATCTCTGCAAAATAAATCAAATTTTGTTGGATATAAAAAAAAAGAGCTATGGGCGGAAGTGACGTTTTGACGTTGCTTCTGCCCTGCAATGGTATGGAGACGGGTGGGGACCATCTTTCCCTCACTCATCTCCATACCACACACGGAAGAGGATCCGATCACCTCCACTGCTAATGATGGCTCAGGTAAGCGGTGGAGGGCACCGAAGCGCGGCGGGAGGGGGGCCCCTCTCCCATCGCCGATAAAAGTGATCTTGTGGCGAATCCATCGCAGAGACCACTTTTATCTGAAAGCGGACTGCCCGCTGAAGAAGAGGATACTGGGGTTATGGTAGCTAGCTGCTGCCATAACAATGATATCCCTCTTCAAAGTACCAGCGTATAACGACGGCGGGCGGTCCGTAAGTGGCTAGACAAAGGCATTGCCAGTTTCTGGATTATAGTCAATGGCCAAAATACAAAAAAATTAACAAAATCTATACTATACTTTACAAGTTAACATTGCCTACAGTATTGTTATTCACTGTACATCTAAAGTCATTTTTACATTTTGGATAAAATAGGGAATTGTTAAAATTACTGTAATTTTTCCCATCTGTGTCCCACTGGGGGGGGGGGATTTCCCTTCAATTCCTGTCCTGTAGACATAAAAGGAACGGAGTGGTAATCTCTCCAGAGTAAGTTAAATTCTCTCTACAGGCAGCTGTCACTGGGACAATTATCCTTATTTGAAGACTTCTCTTCTATTCGTGTTGTGGTGAATTAAATTTTGGGGTTTCTCTTAAGTTCAGTGCATAAAATAACAGCTACATTTAGGAAAAATATCAACCACTAGAAAAAAAAATCCCCAACAGTTATCCAACACTATTGTATATTTGGTTGCATTGGAGAAGAATGAAATAATTTCTGGTGTAGTCAAGTTCTTGGCTAGAAAATGAGCCACTATAAAGGCACTGTGATGCAGCTGTTTTGTGTGCATATACAAAAAACTCTTATGCTGTCTTTTAATGCCATTGAGCACTATTCAGAAGAGGGAGACAGTGGGCATGAAGGACTTGAAAGAGTTTGAAGCAGGACTGTACTGAACTCTGATAAATATAGTCTGGAAATGGAAGTAGATGGAGTATGGACTGCAATTCCCAGATATACACTCCTAACAGGAGGAGGAAAGGAGCAGTTTTCTCCTAAACTTCCTCTTGCTCTGAGGGGACCGGAGTGTGCACATAGTTATCCCTGAGTGCACAATAACTTGCTGCAAGCCTGCTGCCTGAAACAGAAATCAGAGTGCTGTTAACCTGTGTGCTGAAGACCAGAGTCACTCTAGGCAGATCCAGAAGTGATCTGACTTCTAAAAAGCCTGACCAATGTTGCTGTATTGCTAAGACTGGTAAGAGGGTATTGCTGCCATTGAGCTATCACTGCTAGCAGAGACAGAGTACATAGGGACTGGCAATCTAACTAGCAGCCCAATTCACTGCATACAGACTGGGACTGTACTTATGTGCACAACTGTAAAGACTGGGCCCCAACAGCCAGCTGAAGAACTAGTGCGTGCCAAGAACTGCTCACCCAGATAGCTACTTCACAAGAACTTTGCCTATTGTCCATAGTAAGTGGTACCTCCTTAGGGGGTATTATATTTCATTGTATGTATGTAGTGAGGTAGTTTGGGGTCATAAACATGTAGTCAAGACCCACCCATAGCAGATCAAATAGATATGTCCTGGAGTGCCAACCCTAATTATATAGTAAAAAAGAAGAAAAGTGTAAAGTGGGCGTTAAACGGTCAACTCCAGACATATGTGCAAAGACACAGATGTATATAAAAATTAGAAATTTTATTATAAACCACAACAGGTATACAAAAGAAAATATATATCACACATATACATAAAAAGGGGAAAAACGAATAGCCAGAAATATAGGACAGTGAGACAAATACAGCATATATTGCATAAGAGCAAATGATGGCTGACATGTTTCGCGGTTGTAATCCATAGCCGTATGCTCTGGCAAAGAGTAAAGAAACATACAGCGGACATTGAGGACGAAATCCCTATTAGTCCAGTTGCCAGACATTTTGTTGATTGTCCGTCTTGCAACATAGATACATTGAGATTCCAAGCTCTGGAAAGAGTACACCAGGGTCCCCGGGGTGGTGACTTTGACAATTTTATCCTTTGCTTGGAATCTCGATGGATTTATACACTGAGGGCTAACCATGCCCCAGGTCTTAATGGGTTTATTAGTTATGCTCCTTTTCTTTCCGATTGAGTTTGTATAGACATTATTCCAACTTTTTTGGTCTTTTCCTCTTTTATTCTTGGGACTAGGTCTCCATGGGTTATTTTTGAATTTAGGCACATTGCCCATTCTTCCCAGGGTAGCTAAGGAATTTCGGTATGCCCTATAACATTATTATTGCTGTGCTGCCTTCATTTGTGTTTTTTTATGCCACTTACGGTTTGACGTCACTTTCGGTTTGCAGTATGGCGTCGGCGGGCACGCGGGTGGACCCACTATGCACAAACTGTGGAGCTCTGGGCTGTTCTGTTTGTACTAGGCCTGCCTTACTTAGTTTTGGCGCCCTTTTTGTTAGTCTGAGATACTATTGGTCCTATGGAGAGAGGACCCACCCAGAATCCTGTGGATCCTCCCCTCTGTGTACTGTTCATATAGAGATGGAGGTCTGCACTGGGGCTCCATGCTGGGGTTCAGGATCCTCGGGAGACCCAGACCTATAACATGCCTGACTGAGTCCTTGCTGGAGGGAATAGCTCCTACGTGGTTGGCATGTTACTCAGGTGATAGCCTATAGGCTGACTTTCTGTTATATAGGATTAGATCTGGCTTTTGAACCTTAACTGTGTTTTTTCAATACCTTTTGGCCTCTCTTGCCTTTGTTTATGTGTATATATGTATGTACTTTGTATTTTTTGTTTTAGATGTTGACTAAACTATACAGTAACCAAGCCTTGATGAAGTGGCTATAGTTTACAATTTCGAAACATGTCGGCCATCATTTGCTCTTATGCAATATATACGGTATGTGTATCACTGTCCTGTATTTCTGGGGATTCGTTTTTCCCCATTTTATGTATATGTATGATATATATTTTCCTTTGTATACTTGTTGTGGTTTATAATAAAATGTCTCATTTTTTTTATATATCTGTGTCTTTACACATATGTCTGGAGTTGACCGTTTAACGCCCACTTTACACTTTGCTTCTTTTTTACTATATTTAATTGTAGCCATTCATACAGTGTGCACTATAAAGCAGTTATAGCCTCCTGGTTACAGAGGAGTTGTAGTATTATTGATCACCATTGCTGTTACTGTTTACCAATGCTACTGCCGACTGCTGATTTTGTGGGTACTATGTTTACTTTAATCTAGTGGTACAGAGCACTACCCTAAGCTACTGTAACATAGGGATTACATTGTCTAGTGAGCTGAACTAATTCTCTATTTGCCCATTTATGCATATACTGCAGTTTACTATAACCTTTGGGTTTCTTTACTACTAATCAGTTTTGTGTTTGCTTTTTTAATACTGAAACATAGTTGTGTGCATGATATATTTAAATTTGTGCTCCCAATAGTATTGCTATATCCATGTGCTTAACCTGATTTGCCAGAGGGCCTGATGTAGTTCACAGAGTCGAGGCAAAAGAACAAAGAACCAAATCTACCATGCGGCTAAGCTGCTAAATATTTAGATATCAAGAAAATGGCACCACAGTTGAACATATCCAGTAAGGCATAGAGCAACATGCCAAGTGCAGTAAATCATAGTTACCAATCAAATCAGAATACTTTGACTTCAGTAAAAGCAAAACATATTTCTCGTGAATCACTATCTAAAATGTGCATATGCGTTTACCTATATAAGTGGTTAACATAAGGGTTTACACCAAGAGAATTCATCCAATTTCGGAAAGTTCTCTCCTCATTAGTCTCTCCTGTGTGTGTAAAAGACAAAAATATTAAACTATAACATACAATTACCGATACTTATAAATAAATGTAGGTATTTTCCAGTACAATAACTGGTGAATAAATAAATGATTTCGGTGTATATACTTATATAGATTCTCCAAAATGGTTTTGGTACCATTGTCAGAGGGTGAACCTAACCCAGTTTTGTTTCAGGCTTGCATCCCTTTCTTGGGATGTTGCATTTTTCCTTGCTGTACAGCAACTCCTTACCAACTGATCAGAAGAATGTGTATTTCAGCAGTTTTATCTTCCCTAGCAACAGTCCCCAGGGACCCCTAAGAGGGTCTCCGCGTATTCAAACATCCACCAGCATCCACCAGCACCGCCATCTGTCTCACCAAACAGAACGTTTGGTGAGACAGATGGCGGTGCTGTTGGATGCATTGAGAACTGAGTATAAGGTGTGGAGTCACCTCATACCATGGAGATACTCATCTTTTAGAGTTTGTCTCTTTGATTGTGGCTGAAAAGATTTATATTTTTGTCATATTTATACTACCTTTATCCGATATTTTGAAAGCTTTAAGTCTAACCTCTATGACCACACATCGCTTTATGGGTGGGCTCTATCTTAGTACTGTTCAGGTCTCTCTGAAAGACTGTAACAGTCTGAACTATGTGGTGTCCATCATTAAGCATGAATCCGGGAAAAAGCTATTATAGCGAAACGTGTTGATTCCACACACTTATAACATTCAATATTGACTGTCCAACACCTTATCGGTTTTATATGATATGGTTTTATCTGAAATGTGCTTTATCTTTTAATGTGATTTATTAATAAAACAATGATTTTATATAATTTATGTTTTTGTCTTTCCTCATTTATTGGCATATTCCAAGTTCCTTTCCCTGTGGTTGGTGAGGCCCCCCTCTCCTTTTTAAGATGTGGTCCTCCCTCTTACAGGGGTTATGGTGTGGTCTGACATGTATTTGAATGGTATGGCGCTACTATGAGGATTAATTCTAATAATGTGTCTGGCTCACATCCTCTTTTGTACTGATTACAACTTAAAAGACTTTCATAGATGCTAGTAAGAGCTCCCCTGACTTGCAGAACAAATATCAGGAGTCATTCAGCCTCATAGAACAGTCATGAGAGAATGAAATCTCCTCCTACAAGCTTTAACCAATGCTCGGCTTGATGAGAAAAGGTATTTAGACATTTATATTTACTAAAATAATTGCATTTCCATGTTGTATGTACTGTTGGAGACCGGATATAGTGAATATGAATGTAGGGTCCTGGGTTTAATAACACTTTAATGACTATGTTTCAACCTACATATGAAGTTGATGATCATTAATACCTGCTTGGTATAATTGGTTAATCATACACCTGACTCTAATCCTCCAAAATCCTTGACTTTGTGCAAGTGTACAAAGTATGCAAGTATAAGAATTGATGCTGATTTGAAGGGTAGTCACACCAAATATTGATATGACTTCTGTTTGCTCACTTTGTAATTTTGTAGATTGATAAAAAATAAACTTTTAAAATACTGTATATATATATATATATATATATATATATATATATATATATATATATATATATATATATATATATATTTTTTTTTTTTTTTTTTCAAAGCATTCTTAATAACATTTCTTCATACCTGCCTAAAATGTTTGCACAGTAGTGTACATCATTCATCACATACATTAAGGCTGCATTCACACCTAAACTTTTTCAGCTCATAAAACACTCGAAAAAACGCCTGAAAAAACACCCAACAGGCAAAATCCCATTCATTTCAATAGCACCTGTGCACATCTGAGCGTTTTGTCACCTGAAGCAAAATGCCTGAAAAACGCCTTAAGCTCAAAAAAGAACATGAGCTTCTTTGGGGCAGATTACAGGCGTTTTTCTGCTTTTTACATTGGTGACCTATACAAAAACACGGCAAAAAACAAGGTAAAAACATGCGATTTTGATGCGCTCAGGTGTGAATGCCGCCTAAGTGTGCTTGCAGCTCAATATTATTCTTGATGCGCAAATGTTACATTGATATTATTGCATATTATTATTCCAAACATAATACAATAATCGTGTACAACTCATACATAACTTATTAATTATGTAATTCTCAAGGAACCTATTTATCTACATTTTAATGCACGTTAGTTGTAGGTATATATAAATGTATCTGCTTCCCATGCCATGTAGGTGTTGTGTGCTCATGTTCAAAGAGATTTGATACATCTAGGGTGTAGCCAACCTTGAGCTTTTGATTTATTGTTCTATGTGCTGGAGTAGTCCCTTAGCTCAAGATACTAATTGCTTCTGCCATTTACTGTTGGGTAGGCTCCAGTAGTCTGAGTCAGAAAAATGAATAACTGAGTTATGAATATTTATCCTCAGCAGTCTCTGGAGCTGCCTGGTTCAGTGGTGTGAGCTGGGGGAAGGTACTAAAGTGGTAGTAAAATGGGTTTGTTTTTATGTTTTACCTACAGGTAAGCCTATAATAAGGCTTACCTGTAGGTACTGTAAATATCTCCTAAACTTGCACCATTGAGGAGATATTTACTTGTGTAGCTGCTGGTGATGTCACCGGTGCATGCGCTCTGAAGAAATGGCATACTAATACCATTCCTTCAGAGCCCTGTGCTGTAAACAGTGACTCCTACGCGCATGCATGGGAGTGACGTCATTGTGGCTTGCCTATTCAAGCAGCCGCAGCCTGCGAGCCCAGGAGGAAAACTGGGTGAAGATGGAAGCCCTGTCAGTGGTGACAACGCATCACTGTCAGTCTTCTTTGGACTCTGCACAGAAGGAGAATCCTATCCAGAGAGAGAATGGATTAGAAAGCTGTGACTGGGTCATATGTCCTAAACTGACCTATTTGGAGGAGGGGGATCCTGTGCACAGATTTTTTTTTACCTTAAAGCGGAGTTCCGACTAAAACAAAAAAATTAAAAGTCAGCAGCTACAAATACTGCAGCTGCTGACTTTTAATAAAGTCACTTACCTGTCCAGGGTCCAGCAATGCGGGCGTACGAAGCCCCACTCCTCTCCCCTCCTCTCTCCGGCGCCGGCATTGTCACTGTGGGCGCCCGGCTGTGGCTTCACAGCCAGGCACGCACTGCGCATGTGCAAGCAATGCTGTGACTGGCCGGGCAATTATCTTGGACCTGTGACGTGTCCCAGATGATTGCCGAGAGGGAGGGGGAGAGCGCCGCAGCGCTGTGGTGCCCCGGGAGGAAGTGGGAGCTGGAACCCTCTAAAAAGAGGGTTTCCGCCCCCCCCCAAAAGAAAAAAATTACATGCCAAATGTGGCATGTCAGGGGGTTATCTTCCTTAAAGCGAAGTTCCATTTTTGGGTGGAACTCCGCTTTAATGCAGAGAATGCATTAAGGTAAAAATCCTCTACCTTTATAACCATTTTAATGGTTTTTATATATAGAATACACATTTGTACTGAGCTAATTAGAAATACGATCCAAAAAATTGTATGCTTCTAAAAAAGGGCCCTGTTCAGATACCCCGTTACAGGAACAAGCGCTCCCGCTTGCAGTTCCGAAATCGCTAATTTTAAATGAGATTTTAAAATGCATGTTTTGCCCCAATTGACACATGATTCTGCCACGCAACAATCGTGGCAGAATTGCACCTCATCTGGGATGTCATTAAGGGTAATGGCACCCAAAAGCGCATTGTGCATTTTGCCGCAATTTGGAATCGTGGGCAGGACCATCGCGATTCTGTGTGATTCCAAATCAGTTAATGTGAATGACGCCTAAAACATGAGGCATAATTCTCTATGGCTTTTTAGGCTAGTTAAAGGATGTAAACATTGGGATTATTTAGATCTGTACTGACTCTGCCAGAGATTTATTGGACGAAGTGTGATATTTTTAGAATATGACTCAGAGGTCCTAATAAACACAATAATTTGCCATGCTCATGCAAAATAAGTGTTGCTCTTTTTAACTGTATCTGGTCCATGAACCAATATTAGGAGGAATAACTAATGAGTCCTTGCATACTTTCAGCATTTTAACTGAGTTCTGTGTGAATGGCTACATTAATTATGCAACCCACCAGTGCAGGCTGTTTTAGTACAATCATACTTGCCAACTGTTCCTGATTTGCAAGGGTGTCTGTGTTAAATATTTATGCTTTGTAACTTGTGACTAAGAAATTGCCTGATCAAAACTGTAAGATATGTACTGTCTCTGCTTTCCAAAGCCACCAACCAGGTTCCACCTGTCACCTTTTAGAATAGGAGAGCAAATATCTAGCATATTGCTATGTGCATCACCTTCATCTTGCCTCTTATCCAAAATGAATTAAGTCTCATGACTTTTTCCACGTCCCATAACTTTTTGACCACTGATGTATGCATTGTTGATTTTGTTTATTTGCATTATTATTCATTTAAAATAGAAGTTTAAATTCAAATAAAATGCTGTAATTAGAAGTGAGGTCATGAAGAAGATGGGTGAAAATTGATAACTTAGTGCACAAATGTATCCATAAATTTTTAAAGCATAGCAAGGGCTTCGGTACAGTTTCCTTGTGCTAAATAATCTTGGCATGAGGCTCTCAATGCTTGGTGCATAAAGAATAATTCCCATCTCTAATCCTGCACTAATAACTACCCTCCAACTGCCTCATCATGACCCTTACCCCATGAAACCTAACACTATACAATATATATAACTCTAATATTATCCCTCCCTTAACACTAAAACCAAGCTAGGATCTCTTGTATGCTGAGATAACACAGAGCCTGTGCCAAGATCATACCGCACTCAGATCTTAGTGCCATGGTAAACTGTTCCTAAAGTGAACCTGTGCCCAGATCCCGCACACTAAATCAAGTACATATTCTAAACAGGCAATTAAGGCATTTTAACAAGCCCTCATTCACCTCTGCATCTATAGCCATTATGGAGAATTTAAACTAGTAATAAATTCTAGGCATTTTTAACCTTAAAGTGACATTAAACCTTCAGTGCTATCAATCTGTGCAGTGAAGTGGCATAGAGCCAGGAGAGCCGCGGTTGTCATGCACACCGCTGGATCAGGATCGGGCTCGAGTAAGTTTAACCACTTCAGCCCCGAAAAATTTTACCCCCTTCCTGACCAGAGCATTTTTTGCGATTCGGCACTGCGACGCTTTAGCTGACAATTGTGCGGTCGTGCGACGTTGTACCCAAACAAAATTGATGTCCTTTTTTTCCTATAAATAGAGCTTTCTTTTGGTGGTATTTGATCACCTCTGCGGTTTTTATTTTTTGCGTTATAAACAAAAAAAGAGCGAAAATTATGAAAAAAAGCAATATTTTTTACTTTTTGCTTTAACAAATATCTCTCAAAAATATATAAAAAAAACAATTTTTTTCCTCAATTTAGGCCGATATGTATTCTTCTACATATTTTTGGTAAAAAAAAAAATTGCAATAAGCATATATTGATTGGTTTGCGCAAAAGTTATAGCGTCTACAAAATAGGTGATAGTTTTATGGCATTTTTATTATTAATTTTTTTTTTTATTAGTAATGGTGGCGATCTGCGATTTTTATCGTGACTGCGACATTATGGCGGATACATCAGACACTTTTGACACTATTTTGGGACCATTGTTATTTATACAGCAATCAGTGCTATAAAAATGATTACTGTGTAAATGACACTGGCAGGGAAGGGGTTAAACACTAGGGGGAGATGAAGAGGTTAAGTGCATCCTAGGGATTGATTCTAACTGCGGGGGGGGGCTACCTAGGACATGACAGTGATCACTGCTCCCGATGACAGGGAGCAGTAGATCTCTGTCTTGTTACTAGGCAGAACGGGGAAATGCCTTATTTACATAGGCATCTCCCCGTTCTACCTCTCCACACCGCAATCGTGGGCCGCTGGCGAACATCGAGTTCCCGGGACCCGCGGCGAGTGTGCACAATAGGTGGCAAATTTGCGGACGTATATCTGTATGCGGCGGTCGGCAAGCGGTTAAGGGGGACTGGGGAAACACATGCAGCAGAGAAGGTTTCTTACCTTAAAAAGAGATGGTGCTTCTTTTTAACAGAGTTTTATAAATATAGACTTTTTTGCAGTTCAATTTTTTGTTTCTTTTCCCATTGTTTGGCATACCTAAAGTCCCTCCCTTCCTCGGTGAGTAGAGGGGGTCTGCTGTTTTCCCTTTCTGAGGTGCAGCTTTCCCCTCTGTTCTTTCTTTTCTTTTTGGTATATTGCTCTTTGGGATAGTGCCACAATGTGGATGTATCTAATTTAATGCTCTGTTCGCAAACAAAAATAATATATTGTTTCTAAAGCTGGCCATACATGGTTAGATTTTTGTTCGAATGGTCTTGAACTCATTTTGTACAAAAGCTGTTGAAATTTTGTCCTGACCTTCTACTTGAATGGAATCACATACATATTAAACAGGTTTTGTTCATTTCAATATTTTCGATTTTTCCTGAATAAAAACCACATTTCGCAGTTAGAATTTTGTTCTTTCAAGAAAAACTTTCTATCATTACGGTCAAAAAAATCGAGCATCATTTCAACCCTACTGGCCATTAAAAAATTGAATGAATGTTTTCAAACAAAATTCTAGTGTTGTAAAGCTAGCTTAAAGTGGAACTTGACCCATTGCAACTTGATAAAAAATAATGTTCTTTAGCAAGGAACATACATATCACATTAGTAATTAGGTTATCAAAATTAGTTTGTGCTGTAAATTGCTTCCAGCATTACTCCTGTTTCTTCTTGCAGGAGGTTGTCATTTTGCTGAAGCCCAAAGCCCCTGAACAGCAATAAATCATAAAGTCAAACTAAACCCATCAATTTAACAGTTTCAAAAAACAGTTACGTTCCTGGAATGCTAGGATTACTAACTCATTACTAATGATTACTAGATCTCATTTGCTTGTGCTCTCAACCAAACTGTCAAACCATCAAATGGCTGGTGTCATAACTGATCACATGTGCAGCACCATGACAGTTGCAGATTAAACAGAAGCAGCTTCCTTGGCTGTAAAGGACAGGAGGCTTTATTTCCGCTTTAAGGCTGTCAGCAGATCGGCCTCTACAAACTCGGCAGTGCCTAAAAATGCCTAAAATGGGAGAGAAATTGAGCATGTGCAGAGCAGGGTGAGACAGTGTATTACTATATATTAAACAGAATAGGCACTACTTTGTAATGTTTTACATAGCTATACCTGCAAAAGGGGCCAGTCTGAAATGATCTAGCAGGACTCAATTTTCTGATTATAGTTTCCAGCTGTTAGAAAACAACTGAAACTTGACTTCAGAGTCGTGTTGTGATCTTTGAAGATCTTTGAGAATAAATAACTAATTTGAAGGCAGCAGGAGAGGCTTGCGCATACTTGTTTTAAGTCTCTTTTACTGAATGTTAGGGATATATTAATCAGTACTAATGTATAATTTGTATAATATGTTAATAGTATAATGTCCATAGTCCAGACACAGGCACACTTTAGGTATACATGTATGCTTGCTATGTAATACATGGCATGCACCATCTTATGGAAAGAGAAAAGCATGCAAGTCATTATATAGGTTTTTAGCAGCACAACAATAAACTCATTTATCAGTACATCAAATGTTTTATTTTTTTATTTTTGTTCAGAAATGAAATGAAATTGTTCAAGGTAATCAAAATAATGTTCTAGGGTAATTTAATTTCTGCCTCCTCCAATTTCTTTATCAGTTCTTCTTTCTTGAAGGACAGAACCATGTTTGTTTAGGCACTATCCAGGGTCACCATCTACTTCCTTAATAGAGATGATGGCTCAGAGATGACACAGTCATATGAATTTTGCTATCTGTGCAGGTCTTGACTGTGTTCACAAATGTTGTGCCCAGATACAGATTCTCAATATGTTACTTACTACAAAAGTTACAATTCATCGGCCTCATGGACTGATGCCACTCTTCACTGATAACTTCTCTGTCTGTCTTCCTTACTTTCTCTCCCTTAAAATTCTAACTATCATTCTTGGTCACCTGAACATCCCTGTTAATACTAACATCTTGGCTATCTCTCAACTTCTCAACCTAATCTCATCTTTTGACCTAACACAATGGACAAACACTTGTTCTCACTCTAATGGCAACACCCTTGACCTTGTATTCTCTTATCGCTGTGCCGAGAGGTTACCGGCCCCTTCTGACTACTACATGCCCCCAATGGCCCTTCACTGCCTCATTGGCCAAGAGTAATGTGCAGAAAGTGAGAGGGGGTGATTCATGAATTACTTTAACTATGCATGGAGTGTATAGTGTTTTCAGTGTATATTTTAATTATATTGATTTAAGAACAAAAAGCTTATTAAAAAAAAAATGTTTTTATAATTAGGTAGATTTGAAGTAGTGCCTATTTACATTTACAACTTGGAGCTAGTGGCAAACTCCAAGCAAAAGGAGAAACTTCCTACAGTTTAATTTATAGCTATAATGAGAAGAGATCTAAATAGCAGGGGGATCAAGTTATACAGATTGTATCTGCTCTCTCCCCTTTTCTAGCAGTGACAAGACTTCTACCTTTTCTAGTACAGACAAGACTATCTGGCTTAGTAAGTTTTACACAATCTTCAATAACACAAGCAAGCACTGCTGAGCCTTTATATATTTATGTGTGTGTGTATAAATATATATATACAAGGCTTTTTTTCAGCGGGAACGCGGGGGAACGCAGTTCCGGCACCTCCTGGACTGACTGTATGTAATGGCAAGGGGTGCTGGGGTGTGCTGCAGGGTATTGATGCTCACTGCTGGGGGATCTATTCTAGCTGGAGGGGATCTATTTTTGCAGGGGGGTCTATTGTTGCTGGTGGGAGACCTATTGTTGCTACGGGTGGGTCTTAAGTTGCTGGGGGGTCAGTTGTTGCTGAAGGAGATCTACTGCTGGGGGAGGGGTCTATTGTTAATGGCTGCCAGAGAGTCTATTAATGCTGGCTGTGTGGATGGAGATCTGTTGATGCTGCTGGGAGTCTAATGTTGCTGGGGGGGGGGATTTTGTTGTGGGTAGTACATTGTTGTTAGGGGGATCTATTGTTGCTGGCTGAAGGGGATCTATTGTACTGCTTTTCTTGATACCATTACCAAATTCCATACAAATTACTTAGCACCACAAAATGATACTTGGTTCTGTATTGTCTAAAAGGGGTGGTACTGGAAGGTGGGTAGGGGATGGAACCAAGGGACGGTGCTCGGAGGTGGGTAGGGGCGGGGAAAAGGGATGACTCGGAAAAGGGGAGTTCCTGCACCTATTGTCTGAGAAAAAAAAGCCCTGTATATATATATATATATATATATATATATATATATATATATATATACTCTACATACATACAGTTAAAATGAATGAACTTTATTTATTGTTACTTATTTATAAACTAAAAAATCAAGGTAAACCTGACCAAAAACCATTATATTTTAACTCTATGTAAAATATGGTTCCCTCATACTGCACAGGAACCACACTACAAGCAAACTTTAGGTGCATGCAAAAGTCACATTGATAGAAATGTCACTCTGAAGCTTAAAAGAATGAACATATACTGTACCTACTACATAAGTAAGGGTGGTATCTGTGATACATAGAAAAGAATAACCCAACGGCACTATATTAGTAATCAAATGAATAACCCAATGGCACTGTACAGGTAATCAAATAATTGATGAATGCAGACTTTGATAAAATAATGATTAGTCCCTGTGTCAAGAGGGTTTGGTCTAGAGTCTATGGGCAATTTAAAAATTCAGCATGCTTTGAAAATAATTCACTACTTATGCCCTGTACACACGGTCAGGTGAGCCAAAATCTGTCAGAAAAAATCCATGGATTTTGTTGTCGGAAATGTCCGATCAATATCCGATCGTGTGTACAGGGCATAAGTGTAGCTGGCCTTCTTTTGACTTGTTTTAAGCTGCATTTGCATTCCCACGAATATGTATATGGAGAGGAGCAGAACTGCTGGAAACAAAAGCCCATGGACACAGGCCCCCATAATGTTAATTCATTAAACAAGAATTCTTTTTACTATGTTTAATACTTAATCACATAATAATTTTTCAAATCAAATATTCAATTTCTTTATATAAATAATGCATAGGTGTGAAACTGTAATTCTGTAAACATCAAATGGTTATTTAATCGCTCAAAGCAAACCTGCGTTGTCAAAGCTTTTTCCAGTCGAACTGCTGGGAGCAAGGAAAATGCAAGGTACTTCCAGGTATGGCGGAGCATGTGACTCACTCCATGTAACAGAAGTAGCCCAATTTCTCTGAATCCTCTGTAAGCTTCAATTTAGGTGACTCGTAGCTTAGGCTGGATGGTTTCTCATACTTCCAAAAGCTGAATGAAGTCGTTCTAAAGGGTGCTTCTCAGGATGGGGCAATTAAAGTGAGCATATTCCTTTGCATTGTATGGGCAAAGCACAGGTTACCTTTAAAGTCTTTATTTCTCAAAAAATGCTAATACGTTTCTCCAATCTTACTTAATACTTCATAGTACTTTAATGAATTAACCCTTACATTAACCTTTACATACAAATCACTGCACACATTCTTAATATACAATAGTGTATTGAACTGATGCATAGAACATGCTCACTAGAGGGGCATATCACTCCAGAAGGTAGGAGACAAGAGTAAATACTGTCAGTTAACACCTTCAGCTATTATTTGTATCCCATAAGATACTAATTTAGAAGGAAAAACAGAAAAACAATTTGCTATATTAGTATCAACACTGATAGCATTCATCAATGTGAACTGAATACGTCACTTCTGCAGTTCTTCAGGGCAATACTAATGTTCAGCATCAGTACGTCAATTAAAAAAATGTGTATAAGCCTCAATCTATTAAATTACGATTAGTCTAAGATTCACTAAAATGCATCCCAGCAACAGTAATAGTTTGGCTGTGTTTTCAGACTTGGTACAGACTGATTTTTACATGATAATAGACAGTAATACTCTACTTATACAGATAGAGTCCTAATAAGAAGAGCATAGTGATTTGTTCAGTCTATGGGAACTCATGATACCTGATGTTTAACTTACCTTCTACTGGATTAAAGTCATACCCATTGGCGCTGTGCAGAGCTGGGTACATGTTGAACAGATTTGCTACAAAAGCTAAGTTCAGTTTAGGGTTTCCTGAAGCCACATCTGATGGTGTCACAAACTGGCGGCAGCCCAGTTTGTCTGCTTGGTTCAACATGTAATTGGCTCGCTTTATATCATTAGGTTCCTGTCAAAAAAGCAGACAGACAATTGCAGAATATCTATAGGAAAACAATGTAACTATTATTTCTGGTACAATGTGTAAGCTATTTTACAGTAAGCTAATTTTCTCACGTAAAGTGCATCTGTGCCATTCTTAACACACAGCAAAAGAGCATTAAACAAGCCATCCCTGACCTCTCTAGATGAAGGTACTTTGATGTAATTAAATCTCAAAGATCCTCAAAGGTCACAACAAATACTCTAAAGTCAGGTTTCAGTTGGTTTGTAACAGCTTAGAAACACCTGCTGTGTGTTTACATTAAAGCGTATTAAACCCTGGGGGAAACCCCCCCCCAAAAAAAACCTGCAAGATAATGGCATAATGTGCTAGTATGCATCTCAAGCTCCCACAGTGGCGCCCGTTCACTGCTTAGGGGGCTGACATGTTCCCTCAGCGTTTCTTCCGGGTTCGCCGGCTCCGGCACTGTGAGTAGCCAGAGCCGCGATGACGTCACTCCCATGCGCGTGGGAGCCCTCGATTCCAGCAAGAAGCTCTGATTTTCCGGCATGATATGCCGGACCTTCAGAGCACATGCACCGTTGACATCAGCGGCTGCATGCAAGTTGAATATGTCCCAAACGGTGTACGTTTAGGAGATAGTCATTTGACCTACAGGTAAGCCTTATTATAGGCTTACCTGAACGTAAAAATCACAAAGCAGGGCATACAACCGCTTTAATCTCCCTGGCGGTTTTCCCGAGTGTGGCTCGGGGTTAAATTTCAGTAACATTAGCGGTAACCCCGAGCCACACTCGGGATTGCATTGCAGGATCTTGGTGCAGGTTACTGCACCAATTGCAGGATTCTGCGATGTCCCCCTGCTGTGTCTGCGGGCTGTGTCCTCCACCCCGATGTCCTGTGTGCCGGGCTTTGTTCCCTGCGAGCATCGCGACGCACGGGGCAGAGCCCGGAGGCAAATTAAAAAAATTGAAAATTTGAATATGTCCCAAACGGTGTACGTTTAGGAGATAGTCATTTGACCTACAGGTAAGCCTTATTATAGGCTAACCTGAACGTAAAAATCACAAAGCAGGGCATACAACCGCTTTAACCTCCCTGGCGGTTTTCCCGAGTGTGGCTCGGGGTTAAATTTCAGTAACATTAGCGGCATTAGAGGCAAATTCAAAAAACTGAAAATTCATAACACATACAGTACACTGTAATCTTTTCCATAGCAACCAAAAAGTGTCCCTATACATCGAAAGTGGTTTTAGACCAGCTAGAAAACAGCGATAGTAAATTAGAACACTTGCAGAATTGAGCGATAGTGAATCGTGGGTAAATTAATTTTATTATTATTATATTATTATTTTTTATAATTATTTATAGTTATTTATTATATCATAATAATGATTTTGTGTTTCAAACTTTATCATACCCGGGATATCTACTAGACTCTTGTTTGGACAGATTTAAGTGTGTTATTGCTAAGAATTACAGGCCTACAATATAAAAGGCCAAATTTCTATGCAAAACAATTGTACCGCTTTGAGATGCAAAAATCTGACATAACCATACCGCCAGGGAGGTTACAGGGAAAACAGTCTGCAAAGATTTCGTTCAATAGGTAAATTAGCTAAGATTACTCTGTTCTGAACTTATACCCAAAGCTGCAGAGGTTCACTTAAAACTTGTTTATGTGACTGCTACATTGCTGATGTAATCTCTGAGAATAATTGAAATTGTTAATCTTAAAATGCAGCGAGTTAAAGTTGAAACACACCTGGACAATACAAACAAAAAAATACATAAGCAAAAGGTTACTTTCAGTGAAAGACATATTTTAAAATAATTGCTAGAAAAAAAGTCTTGGGCATCTGAAGTTATTGTTATTGCAAGAGTTAATCTTGGATTTATACCCTTCTACCGCCCAACCTCATTATTAATCCTTTATTGAACTGGTTGGCTTCACGGAACAATAGAAAGGCTCAAAAAGTGGTAGAGATGGAGCACAACTCAGCCAACGGGTATTTTCAAAATTTGCATAAAACTTCAGCTGCCTACATTTCTGTATCTGTCCATTATGAAACATAGCATGTGAACTTACATTAAACCCGGCAAAGTCTATGAAAACATCATTCTTGGGGGCAATCTCTCTTAACAAATGGAAGTATGCTTTGGAATCCTTAGAATAAAATAAATACATTTAGATTAGTATGTCAGTATCATAATGAGTTAACTATAACACACTGATATGTTAAGGTAGATGTTTTAACTGGTCTGTGTTCACCTGCAGGGGTGTAGATAAGGGGGACCAAAGTGGAGCAAAGTGCAGCTAGTCAGCTGTTTTAAGGTATTCAGGAGGCCAAATGGCACTTTTAAAGGAGTACAATTATCTGTCTGCAAGTGCTGAACCTTTAAAGACCAGTAGATGACCATGCATTTTGTGCTTTACCCCTGCGCTCTACACGTTACATATTATCTGACCTCTGCACTCTGTGTTAGGCAATCCTGACCTCTACACTTTGTACATTACATATTCCTGACACCTGTACTCTGTGCCTTACCCACTAATGAGCCCTGTACTCTGTACATACTGTAGGCTTAGGTTTTAAGCCTCTCCCACTGTTGAAGCAATTTTGTCACACTTACACACCACTTCATAATTCTCCCCTGGGTGCCCAAGAGGGAGTCCTGCTAGGCAATCTGTACTGGGGAGAGGAGAACTCGGAATCACTGCATCAGCAGTCTGATTTGGCCCCACCAACTGGCAAGAAAAAAGTGCAGGGAGCCGTCTGAGAAAGTAGAGGTTATTGATGGAACCCGTGGGCAGGAGAGATGTGCCAGCTGGGGGCAATGTATAAACTGTATGTAGCATCAGCTGCATACCGCGCCATGTTCCAGCAGCAGGATGGGGACTTCCTGTTCTGTTCCAGGAACAAAATCAGGTTGGGTTGAGTGCCCCTCAACCATTCACAGGAATACAACGTTTTCTCTGAACGACTAAGGTGGGCGGATAATGTCGTAGTCTCCGCCTCAGTTAATCAAAGGAAGCTTTGCATTCATTGATAACATATAAGGCTTCTTGTGAATGGCTGAGCAGACTTTGTTCTGAAACACAGCACTGTATACTGCATGTAGCCGATGCTTCATACAGTTTATACAGCGGTTAGAGTGAGTGCATCTATTAGTTAATTAAAAGAAACTAAGAACTGAGAGATCAAAGACCGTTGATCACTCAGTTCTCAGGTCCGCTCTGAGCACAGAGCAGTGACTGTCAGCCACCATTCTGTGATCTGACTAAGGCCTTATAGGCTGAAAAGTATCAACTGATTTTATCTGCGTTTGTACACTGTGGCTTTTCAATAAAATGAAGATTCTTTAAGAGCAACAACCAGTGTGCGGATCATCTTTCCTACATTATTCTACTCCATTCAGCGACTGTGGATCGAGCACCCGGGAGCTCTTCCATCAGTGTGTTGTATGGGTAGTAGCACTGATTTTTCTGTTTGCATTCTGTGCTATACCCCTCCAGAGCTCGCTGGAGTCCCGGGCTGTGGAAGGGGCAGGATCGGCTGGCTCAGACTCCCAGCACCCGACATTATTGTCAGGATCCCTGCAGAGTCTGGACTGGCTCTGTGACATCAGCCAACAGTGAAATTTGTCTCACTGTCTGCTGAATCTGGGTCACAAGAGTGCAGAAGTAAGTGCTGTAAGTAAGTGTTGTATGGGTAGTAGCACTGATTTTTCTGTTTGCATTCTGTGCTCCACCCCTCCAGAGCTCGCTTGAGCGTCGGGCTGTGGAAGGGTCAGGATCGGCTGGCTCAGACTTTCAGCACCCGACATTATTGTCAGGATCCCTGCAGAGTCTGGGCTGGCTCTGTGATGTCAGCCAACAGTGAAAATTGGCTCACTGTCTGCTGAATATCTGGATCACAAGAGTGCAGAAGTAAGTGCACTCCTGTATCCCACAAGAGAAGTATGGCCAAAAGAGCATTGGCCATACTTCTCCTTTTTAGGAAATAGTTCATTCGGACCTGCTTAGCTCAAATGAACTATTTAAAGTCACCGTAAGCATAAGTTATGTTTTAACCCTTCCACTGTGTTATAGGGATAGTGGGCCTGCTTTTCCACTACCATCCAGTCTACAGGATTGGCCATCAGAGGATGGACTGCTGAGCCAGAAGACCATGAAGACCTCAGGTTTGAGAGGGAGGCCCAGAGCACTGGTGGCTACCTTCTGCTTAGTTAGCAAAGAGTATGTGAGATTGCTCACCATCAGGAGATCATCTTCAGCATCAGTGTGATACTTGTTTCATACTTGTTTGCTGTCACAGGGATTTGCTATCATTAGTAGAGCTCTGTCTAAAGGGTATTGCATACATTAGGCTGTATATGGCATACTCCTGAAGCCTGCACTATTTATATTATATTGTACAATGGATGCTGATTTAATGAAGTTCTCCTTTAAGGTAGGCTGTGTGCAGAAAAACATATGTAATGGTCGAGTTTTATACTTTTACAAATTTGATGTGCTGAGGTCTGTACATGTCTGTTAAGACTCATGCTTGTAGTACAGTAAATAAAGCATATTTTTGGGGTATAAGGATGGTGTTACCTTGTACACAGTGAGTAGGGTAAAGTTTTCCCACTCTTAGCACAATTTGCCACACCCTTAATGTTTGACAGCGTGGCAGGTGCGCCTGAAAAGACCTGACATGAAAGACCTGAAAGAGCAAGCAGATTCAAGAGATCTTCACTTCATTTCACATGAATGTGATTGGCTATGTAAAGTGAAGTGCTAGTAAAATAAAGGTGGTCCTTTAATAGATCAGCCTCTGGAGGTTTGGGAATAGCATGAGAGTAAAACATAAAAATAAATATTCTCTATTATGTGACATTTTAAAAAACTGTTAAAACTGATAACTTATGAATCATAAAAAAGGTTCATCAAGAATGCTTCACATTTATAGTGCAGACATTTTTTATGTTTAATCTCTGTTTATTAAAGTTTTGACTTTTTTATATAAGCAAATAAATATAATCACAATAGTACCAACTTCAGCCAAAATTAAAATTCAGTATATGTAAACCCTCATCTTGCAAAACAACCCATGACCTGTGAAGGACTAAACTTCAGTCCTAGAAGCTACCCCTTAACCATCAACCTCTAATACCTCCCACAAATGACACGACAAGGTGGTGGAGTAAATGGCCTTGTCGGCCTTTTATTAATAAAATATAAAACCAATAAATAACATTTTTGTAAATAACTTTTAAATAACTTTTAAATAACTTTACGGAATTATTGGAGTCTAGGAGGGGAATCCACCCACAGGTCACTGCATAGGAACTCTTAAACTTTTTAAGGCCTCCAGTCGCTAACCCCAGACTGTGAGACAGTACCCAACCTCTCAGTGACCAAACTTTTCCCCTTCCTGGTTAACCCCTCGTAACCGGAAGGTACATAAAAACAGCCCATATTATATATGGGTACCAACCGTGTAAACTCTAAACAGCCCATATTATATATGGGTACCAACCGTGTAAACTCTCCATACCATCAATCTCCTCCTCCTCACAGACCCAAACCACTGCCACACTACAACCAACGTCCCTTATTGCCATAACCTCAGGGAGGGTGGGTGGGAATCTTCCTCCCCGCCGCTCTCCACTGACGTCACATCCCCCCTTCTCCTCTCTACATTTCCTTCTGCCTCCTCCTCTGCTCCAGCCCCTCCCTTATCCTTAAAGGGGAAAGTGACCAGCACAAACAGCCTGACTGTGCAGTCCACACAGGTCATGCTGTCCCTGCGCTGATCCCCTGCTCCTCTCTGCTCCGGGACCTTCTTGACCTGTGAAGGACTAAACTTCAGTCCTAGAAGCTACCCCTTAACCATCAACCTCTAATACCTCCCACAAATGACACGACAAGGTGGTGGAGTAAATGGCCTTGTCGGCCTTTTATTAATAAAATATAAAACCAATAAATAACATTTTTGTAAATAACTTTTAAATAACTTTTAAATAACTTTACGGAATTATTGGAGTCTAGGAGGGGAATCCACCCACAGGTCACTGCATAGGAACTCTTAAACTTTTTAAGGCCTCCAGTCGCTAACCCCAGACTGTGAGACAGTACCCAACCTCTCAGTGACCAAACTTTTCCCCTTCCTGGTTAACCCCTCGTAACCGGAAGGTACATAAAAACAGCCCATATTATATATGGGTACCAACCGTGTAAACTCTAAACAGCCCATATTATATATGGGTACCAACCGTGTAAACTCTCCATACCATCAATCTCCTCCTCCTCACAGACCCAAACCACTGCCACTGCTCACAAGGGGTAAAACCTTACCCTTGCGAGCACCTCCACACCCTCAAAGCTCGCTGTACCCCCTCCTGCAAACCAAGCGCCCAAAGATCAGTGCCCACATCATTCAGATGCACCCCATCACTTCTCAGGTACCTCCAGGTATCCACCTCCAACTCCCTATGCCGTATGGTCACTCCCCCATTCCGCATAACAAACTTGCTGACCTCCTTATTTACCTTCACACGTGCCCTATCAACCTTTATATCAGACAAAGCCCAGCGCCATGACCTTCTACCCACCATGTCCGACCATACTATCACCATCCCAGGGAAAGCCGCCTGTAAACGTAGAACATCACATTTTATGTCACGTATGAGGTCCCTCATGGACCTGACCCCCATGTCATTGCCCCCCACGTGTAAAACTAAAACATCCGGGGCCCTGTCCCACCGAGCAAACTTGTGGACCTCTGACCTTACCCTGTTCCACCTCATCCCTGACAACCCAATCCACCTTACCCGTGCTTCCTGCCTTGGGATACCCAGCTGCCTACCATTCGGCCGAACGTCGGCCCGCTTGGCACCCCAGAACACGAATGAGTGGCCCAATATCCAAACCAGGGGCACCGAGTCACCTGTAAAGTAAGGTTAACAGGACACAACAATAAATCACCAAAACTTTCACCAGACCCCCCAAAATTCAAAAAGAAACACCCCCCTTTTTCTCAACAAGCCTATAATAAATGCGGGCGGATGTAAAGCTTAAACCTATCTGAGTCCCACCTGCCAATACGCTTAACTGCCTCAGAACCCAGGCCCGCCCTGGCCGCTTCAGTAGCAGCCCCAATACGAAAGGAATGGGACGAGTATCTATTGGGGTCATACCCGGCTGCCGATAAACACCTTTTGAACACGGCAACAAACTGGAATTTTGACAAAGAGGATCTGTCCGCATGTATCAGAAATGAGCCCGGGCAACGCGGGCGCAAATCACAAAATTTCTTTACCGCTGCTACCGGACAAATCTGGGATCCCGCGATCCGGAACACCTCAAGTTGTACTCCCTTCCCTGCCTGATCTGTTTTTGACCGTTTTATGTAAATCCTAACCGATTCCTGTGTACAGACCAAATCCTCCCATTGCAGTCCCCCATTTGCTCGTTTGGACGGGCTGACCAGTTCGCTCACCCGTAGCGCCCCAAAAAACGCTAAAGCAAAAGCCGCACAAAAAAGTGCGCTTTCAAAACTAGAATTACAAATGCCTTCTATCTGGCTAAATAGCCCGTGTAACATTTCAAACGACACAGGTCGTCGCCCATCCCTGCTCTTATGACCTTTTCTGTAACCTTTCAAAGCTTGCCTAACCCAAAAATCCTTTGTATGGTCCCGCAACCCCTGCAACTTAAAGAGAAAGGCCAAACCCGCCATTTTCTTATCGATGGCGGCTGCCGAGATGCCCCGCTCGAAACCGAAATTGAGAAAGTATAGCATCGCCTGAGGTATCTCCCGGCTCACAGGGTCGATGTTTAAACTTTTTAAGCATGCCAACCATTCTTGCCATACCTTAGAGTAAGCGTCCCAAGTGACCTTACTCACGGAGTTTTGGATCCACCTGGCCGCGCTCCCAAGGCAACGGTCCATATCCAGTCCGGGCAGGTAACCCCCTGCTGCTCCGCGTCTGGTGCCAGTTCCCGAAACTTGTCCCACAGGCTGCACAGGACTGGGCCGATCAGCCGCCCTTCCGGAATCCACCGCCGACGCTTGTCCCTGGTCCTCGTCTCTCTCTGACCCGGACAGTTCACCTTCCGACCTGTCGCTGACTTCCTCCTGGCGAACGACCGGTGCCTGCACGCCAGAGGTTCCCGCTCTGGCTGCCGGGGGTCTCCGCTGTTGCTCTCTCCCCGCCCGCTGCGCCGCAACACCGGACCCGCGTCCTGGCCTTGTAGACGGACTTCTGTTCCTCTGACTATGCTGGGCCTCCGCTGTTCTCCTTTCACCTCTGTTCACCACCGACACTGTGCTTCTCAAGGTTCCACCTCTGGCTGGCGTAGGGCTGCTGGCCGCATGGACCCCCTGACCAGCCCCCCGATCAACTGCCGATGATCGACGGTCCGACTGACCGCTTGCTGACCCCAGCGACTCTCCATCTGGTTGTTCCTGTCGCCTGCGACGCGCTGAGGGGGGGGAACCGAGGGTTGCGCTGGTCTCCCCCATCCCTGCACTTCTTCCTCTGCGCTGTGAACGCTGCACCTCTCCCATGCTGGCTCCCCGAGCTTGCTGAGCACTGGGGGGGGGTGGCTGATTCTGTCTGCCTCTGTGCTGGTCCCTGGGCCTCTGACTCACAGGAGAAGAGTCAGGGCTGAAGCGCTGTGGCGGCCTGGAACGGCGCCCACGTGGAGTCTCCTGGCCCCCCCCGCTCGGTGCCGCTCTGTCTTCCTGTATTATGGCTGCGACCTGAGCCTGCAGCCAGTCTGCCCCCTGAGTTGCGGCCACCGCTCTGAGCTGTTCGAGCAAAGCCGCCGCCGTTAAATCCGCCATGACAGTGGATTTTTTTTTTTTTTTTTTTTTTTTTGGAGCAGTGTGAGAGCGTGTCGAATCTTCCTCCCCGCCGCTCTCCACTGACGTCACATCCCCCCTTCTCCTCTCTACATTTCCTTCTGCCTCCTCCTCTGCTCCAGCCCCTCCCTTATCCTTAAAGGGGAAAGTGACCAGCACAAACAGCCTGACTGTGCAGTCCACACAGGTCATGCTGTCCCTGCGCTGATCCCCTGCTCCTCTCTGCTCCGGGACCTTCTTTCAGTTTAAAACAGAAGTGAATGGCAAAATATTTGCATATACATACAGTATCTCACAAAACTCACACACATTTTTGTAAATATTTTATTATATCTTTTCATGTGACAACTCTAAATTAATTACACTTTTCTACAATGTAAAGTAGTGAGTATACAGCTTGTATAACAGTGTAAATTTTCTGTCCCCAAACAACACACAGTCATTAATGTCTAAACCGCTGGAAACAAAAGGGAGTACACCCCTAAGTTAAAATGTCCAAATTGGGCCCAATTAGCCATTTTCCCTCCCCGGTCTCATGTGACTGGTTAGTGTTACAAGGTCTCAGGTGTGAATAGGGAGAAGGTCTGTTAAATTTGGTGTTATCGCTCTTTCATACTGGAAGTTCAACATGGCACCTCATGGCAATGAACTCTCTGAGGATCTGAAAAAAAGAATTGTTGCTCTACATAAAGATGGCCTAGGCTATAAGAAGATTGCCAAGACCCTGAAATTGAGCTGCGGCACGGTGGCCAAGACCATTCAACAGTTTAACAGGACAGGTTCCATTCAGAACAGGCCTCGCCATGGTCGACCAAAAAAGTTGAGTGCACGTGCTCAGCAGCATCGTATCCAGAGGTTGTCTTTGGGAAATAGACATATGAGTGCTGCCAGCATTGCTGCAGAGGTTGAAGGGGTGGGGGGTCAGCCTGTCAGTGCTCAGACCATACGCTGCACACTGCATGAAATTGGTGTGCATGGCTGTCGTTCCAGAAGGAAGCCTCTTCTAAAGATGATGCCCAAAAAAGCCTGCAAACAGTTTGCTGAAGACAAGAAGACTAAATACATGGATTACTGGAACCATGTCCTGTGGTCTGATGAGACCAAGATAAACTTATTTGGTTCAGATGGTGTCAAGCGTGTGTGGCGGCAACCAGGTGAGGCGTACAAAGACAAGTGCGTCTTGGCACAAGCATGGTGGTGGGAGTGTCAAGGTTTGAGGCTGCTTGATTTCTGCCGGCACTGGGGAGCTACGGTTCATTAAGGGAACCATGAATGGCAACATGTACTGTGACATACTGAAGCCGAGCATGATCCCCTCCATTCAGGGACTGGGCAGAAGAGCATTATTCATACATGATAACGACCCCAAACACACCTCCAAGGTGACCACTGCCTTGCTAAAGAAGCTGAGGGTAAAGGTGATGGACTGGCCAAGCATGTCTCCAGACCTAAACCCTATTGAGCATCTGTGGGGCATCCTCAAACGGAAGGTGGAGAAGCACAAGGTATCTAACATCCACCAGCTCCGTGATGTTGTCATGGAGCAGTGGAAGAGTACTCCAGTGGCAACCTGTGAAGCTCTGGTGAACTCCATGCCCAAGAGGGTTAAGGCAGTGCTGAAAAATAACGGTGGCCACACAAAACATTAATGGCTGTGTGTTGAGCAGGGGCGGACTGACAACTCATGGGGCACCTGGGCAATAGTAGATCATGGGGCCCCCTGTGTCCCCACCCACACGCAAGCCACACCTACACAAAGCCCCACCTACATAAATCATTGGGGCACACAGTAAGGCACACAGCAGGGCACAAGCACATCACAGGGCATGGGGCGCACAGCAGGGCACATCATGGGGCACAGGGCACATCAAGGGGTACACAGCAGGGAACAACACAGGGCATGGGACACACAGTAGGGCACACAGGAAGGCACATCATGAGGCAAAGGGCACACCAGGGGGTACACAGCAGGGCACTGAGAACATCACAGGGCATGGGGCACATCACAGGACACACAGTAGGGCACATCAGGGGGTACACAGCAGGGCATTGGGCACACAGCAGGGCACATCATTGGGCACACAGCAGGGTTTATTATGCTGTACACTGCAGGGCACATTATTGAGCACAGCATGGTGCATCACAGGGGGCACAGGGAACATCAGGGGGTACACAGCAGGGCATTGGGCACACAGCAGGGCACATCATGGGGCACCCAGCAGGGTTTATTATGCTGTACACAGCAGAGCACATTATTGAGCACAGCATGGTGCATCACAGGGGGCACAGGGAACACCAGGGGGTACACAGCAGGGCATGGGGCACACAGTAGTTTGATCATGGGGTATACAGCAGGGCATATCACAGGGCACATCAGGAGGTACACAGCAGGGCATGCGGCACATCACAGGGCATGTGGAACATAGTAGGGCACACAGCAGAGCACAGGGCACACAGTAGGGCACATCCCAGGGCACATCATTGGAAACAGGGCACATTTGGCGGTACACAGCAGGATACATCACAGGGCATGGGGCACACAGTACGGTACATCAGGGGGTGCATAGCAAAGCACGTGGCACATCACAGGGCACATCAGGGAGTACACAGCAGGGCACAGAGCACATCACAAGGCATGGGGCACACAGTAGGTCACATCACAGGGCACACAGTGGGGAACATCATGGGACACCGGGCACATTAGGCGGTACACAACAGGGCACATCACAGGGCATGGGGCACACAGTAGGGCACATCAGGAAGTACACGGCACATCACAGGGCATGGGGCACACAGTAGAGCTCATCACAGGGCACACAGTAGGTCACATGAGGCGTTACACAGCAGGGCATGGGGAACATAGCAGGGCAAAGGACACATCACAGGGCATGTGGCACACAGTATGGCACATCCAAGGGGTACACAGCAGGGTACATCACAGGGCATAGGGCACATCACAGGCCACAAGGCACGCAGTATGGCAAATAGCAGGGCACAAACCAAAACACAGGGCACACAGCAGAGCACTGGGATCCTCCAGACTCAACACAGTGTCTGTCAGGACAGCCATCGGGGGGGGGACGCGGGGGGGTGGAGGACACAGGGGAACACCGTGGGGGGGTGGACAACACAGGGGGACACCGTTGGGGGAGAGGACACAGGGGGACACTGTGGGTGGGGGGCAGAAGACACAGGGGGACACCGTGGGGGTAGAAGGCACAGGGGGACACCGTAGGGGGGTGGAGGGCACAGGGGGACACTGTGGGGGGGGTGGACAAAACAGGGGGAAACTGTGGGGGGTGGACAAAACAGGGGGACACTGTGGGGAAGGAGGGATGGAAGGCACAGGGGGACACTGTGGGTGGAGGACACAGGGGGACACTGTGTGTGGAGGACACAGGGGGACACTGTGGGTGGAGGACACGGGATACACTATGGGGGGTGGAAGACACAGGGGGCCACTGTGGGTGGGTGGACAAAACAGGGGGATACTGTGGGGGGGTGGACAAAACAGGGGGACACTGTGGGGGTGGACAAAACAGGGGGACACTGTGGGGGGGTGAACAAAACAGGGAGACACTGTGGGGGGGTGGAAGGCACAGGGGGACACTGTGGGTGGAGGACACAGGGGGACACTGTGGGTGGAGGACACAGGGGGACACCTTGGGTGGGTCAAGAAAACAAGGGGACACTGTGGGTGGGTGGAGGACACAGGGGGATACTGTGGGTGGGTGGAGGACACAGGGGGACACTGTGGGTGGGTGGAGGGCACAGTGGGACACCGTGGGTGGGTGGAGGACACAGGGGGACACCGTGGGTGGGTGGAGGACAGAGTGGATGGGTGGGGAACACAGGGGGGACACTATGGGTGGGTGGAGGACACTGGGGGGGCACGGTAGGTGGAGGACACTGTGGGTGGGTGGAGAACACAGGGGGACACCATGGGTGGATGGAGGACACAGGGGGACACCGTGGGTGGGTGGAGGACACTGGGGGGGCACAGTGGGTGGAGGACATGGGGACATTGTGGGTGGGTGGAGGACACAGGGGGACACTGTGGGTGGGTGGAGGACACAGTGGGTGGGTAGAGGACACTGTGGGGAGACACTGTTGGTGGGTGGAGGACACTGTGGGGGGACACTGTGGGTGGAGGTTTGGAGGACACTGTGGAGGGAGAGGACACGGGAGGACTGGGAGAATATCACGGGCTTCCTGCGGTCCTGTTGGGGCCTGGGCCCCCTACACCACCTGTACTGTCTGCCGCCCACCCCCGCGATGGCGGCCATGGTACCTCCAGACTCCAGCAAAGAAAAACAGCGCTTCACGGTCACACGATGCCTGAATACCTCTCACAGAGCGCTGCTCCCCGCTGGCCCCTCCTCTCTTCCCGTCCATCCCAGGTGATGTCATGTACAAGCACCTGGGGTGGACGGGAGGGAAGGAAGAGCCGGCAAGGAGCAGTGCGCTGTGAGAGGTATTATCACAGACGCGTCCTGATCCCTGCTAGATGCTGCATGTATTGCAGATGCAGAGGCTCTCACGGGCCCCCTAGTGGCATGGGCCCTTGGTCTGTGCTGGAGTGCCCGATGGGTCAGTCCGAGCCTGGTGTTGAGTTATTTTGAGGGGACGGCAAATTTACACTGTTATACAAGCTGTTATACACTACTTTACATTGTAGCAAAGTGTCATTTCTTCAGTGTTGTCACATGAAAAGGTATGATAAAATATTTACAAAAATGGGAGGGATGTACTCACGTTTGTGAGATACTGTATATATATATATATATATATATATATATATATATATATATATATATATATATATACACAGTATCTCACAAAATATATATATATATACCTTTGTCCAGAATGTGGTAATGTTAGGGCAGTCCCACCATATTTGAAGGTTGCCAGTTGCACCAGAGTATCTCTAGCTACAGTTGGAGGAGCACAAACTTTTTTTTTGTATTCTTTATCTGTAGGATTTTTTTTTACATTACATAGCATACAAAATAGAATATAAACCGAAAGAAATTAGAGAAGGCACGTTGTATAGTGATCAGCATTAGACTTCCAATTATAAACAACAAGGAAGTACAGGTTTACATTTTCATAGAAACATAGTGAATGAAGGTAGGTTTGAACTTGAAGTATTCAATTAAAGAAGTAATAGATAGGCGAATTTAAAGTCCGGGGGCCCTCACTCAAGGAAAGTGGGGGTCTGAAATGAGGGGTCAAAAGATGTTGAATGTTCTTTAATATGTAAGTGAAAACCCATCAGGGCGGGAGCTTTCCCAATTATAGTGGTTTTGATTGCGAGAAGGAGTTTTAATTGGCTTAAGTCTTGTAGTTCCTCACCAGCAGGAGGTCTGAGAACATGATGATGATAAATGCAACAATGATTAGCTTTGCAGTAGTTGTAAGTGGAAATAGAGAAAAAAATAGAATCAGGTACTCATGGTTTCTTTAGCTAAATGTGTAGGAAAAAGGTGAACAATGCTGGGTGAGCTGGAGGTCTGAGGGAAGAATGGAGTAATATGTGGCAACAATTAGGCCCTGTACACATCTAGCAATTTGGGATCGCGCTCAGAATCACTGCGATCCCCAATCACGCTGCAGTCACGGCAAACCACATTGCGGGAAACTTGTCGCCAAAATGAAACTCCTGCTCCTTTTTGGGTGACAAAAGAATTGCGGCAAAACCACACCACGTTTAGGTGCCATTAAAAATGAATGTGACCCAAACACATGTGGTGCATTTTTCCACTAGTGAAGTGTGATTTAGGATAATGTTCAGAACTATAGTGATTCTGCCTGCAATCCTAAATCGCAAAGATGTTAACAGGGTTTTGGATTGCTGACAGTAAATTATCAGCAGTTAGAGGTATAGGAAAAAGCTGGAGGAGAGTTCTACAGCATTTGCTGTCACATTAGCTAAAGTCTGAGAGATGAGAGAATAGACTAGTATTTGCAGTGAATGAAAAGCTGTGTGTTAAAGAGAATGAAAGAAGAGCAATTCACAGTTTATTAGAAGCTACAGCCTTAGATTGTAATGTTGCTTCCTTTTCCTTTTATAAGCATCAGTGAGAAGGTCAGAGAGATGACTAAGCAATGGGGCTGTCAATTTAATGAAGGACATAAGTGGGCAAAAAAGGAGAAAAGGGAGCAGAGGAACCGCAGGACATAAATGAAAACCTTACAAACATAATACATATATATATATATATATATATATATATATATATATATATATAGCAAATTTACAGAATGCGTTATTTTTCATAGTTATAGTATATGTGTGTAGTGACTTCCCTATCTTTGATAATCATATACTGTAGTTTGATTTTGTCACAGTTTTCCTACAATAAGTACTTGTCCCCATCAATAACATGACCGTTGAACAAAGTTAGATGTAAAGGAAATGTAGTTAGTTCTAGACACACCTTAATGTCACTGCTGAAATTGTTTATATTTGCCCACTGAGCATTGGTCAGGTGGTAGTTCACCCAGCGCAGCAGAAGCTCTTCAGGGGACAATTTCATCAAATCTTCAAGTGTCTCCCCTTCTTTTAGTAATGCAATGAGAGCTAGTAAAAGACAAAAACTCACATTGTTACACATGATTTACTAAATATTAAACAGCACTTTACTACCCTTATTCAGTAATTCAAGGAGCACCCACAGCAATCAGTCAAAGTTCATACTCTGCACTTTTTATATGAATAAGAACCTTTTTTTTTTCTAATTACCTTCATTTTTCGAGATTTCAATGTCAGCAAACAAACCAGCCTTAATGATCTGCCAGAGCAGACCAAGAACTAAGTGTGGCTTTCCTTCTTGTAAATCATGTGCACCTATATTTACTACGGTACAGCCAATGGCAGAAGCGGAATTCAGTGCCAAATTAATGTTTTCCTGGAGAAATATAACAAAAAGTTATAGTTATAGTTTAAAAAGAAACTATTCTATAGAGGTAATTTAGTAGTATGTTGACCACTTACTGAGATTGTGAATGGTGTAAGTTTAGTCTTGTTAATGGCTCTCTCATCAATAGTGTCTGGCTGAGACAAGTTGATCATTTTACTAAATAAAAACAAAAGTAGAAGAAAGCTTTGCACACAACACTTGTAAGCTGTACATGGAGACTTTATACTATTTCTTATGTATACTCTTCCAAGCACACAGCAAGTGACAGCCAATCATATCCAACGTCTTAGTCACAATTTTGTTAATATTAATCTACAGGGTGATATACAATACAGGAAAAGCCACAACATCCTGTTTCAGCAGTGCTAGAGTAGCTTCCTCTTTGGTACACTGAACAAAGGGAGGTGCTCACTTGGTACCTCCACTATTCAGAAAATGTGTTTTAAATAATATAAGGTGTTCTGTAATTGGATGAGGCATAGAGGAAGGGCCAATGATGTCACAAAACACCCTTGTCCAATCAGAGAACATCTTGTATCCACCGAAAAGTATACAACACATTTTCTGAATAGAGGAGCTGCCAAGAGAGTAACTCCCTGTATTCAGTGTACCAGTTGCTCCAACGCCACCTGAACAGGAAAGCACTTCTTGTATGTGGTTCAGACTACTATTGTGATTTTGAGACTCCCCTGCACTCCTTGATAATTACAGATAACCAAGCTGGCCCAATGTAACTTTTAAAAAATGATTATTCCTGGAGTTCTTTTTTAAGTTTAGAAAAGCCTTCCATGGCCAATATGCAACCCAATTATAAGTACTACAAAACACAAAATGCAGTAATAAAAAGCAATAAGAACAGCTGCTCACTGTGTTTTTTGTTTAAGTGTAAAGCTCTGACACTAAAAAACTAATTATTTATATGGTATTTCACCAATTAAGAAAATTTAAGGCCAGATTCAGACTTTTATGGCAAATTACCACATGTATTTGATTGTGCATTATGTCAAGTGTTAACACCCATACATTTTGACTATACAATGGTCCACAACCCGACCTCTTTCTTCCAGCACCCTATACAGTATGTTCCTTTAAGGCGAATATTGGTATAGTAATGTGAGGAATTTATGCATGGGTTTATGATAAAGCACATCTACAGTGCTGCGAAAAATGATTCATACCCCTTGAAAATTTCCACATTTTGTCATGTTACAACCAAAAACATAAATGTATTTTAAATGTATTGTATTGGGATTTTATGTGATAGACTTGCACAAAGTGACACATAATTGTAAAGTGGAAGGAAAATGATAAATGGTTTTCACATTTTTTATAAATAAAAATCTGAAAATTGTGACGTGCATTTGTATTCAGCCCCCTTTACTCCGATACCCCTAACTAAAATCTAGTGGAACCAATTTCCTTCAGAAGTCACCCAATTAGAAAATAGTTTCCACCTGTGTGTAATTTAATCTCGGAATAAATACAGCTGTTTGTTGAAGCCCTCAGAGGTTTGTTAGAGAACCTTAGTGAATAAACAGCATCATGAAGGCCAAGGAACACACCAGACAGGTCAGGGATAAAGTTGTAGAGAGGTTTAAAGCAGGGTTAGATTATAAAAAAAAATCCCAAGCTTTGAACGTCTCACGCAGCACTGTTCAATCCATCATCTGAAAATGTAAAGAGTATGGCACAACTGCAAACCTACCAAGACATGGCCATCCACCTAAACTGACAGGCTGGGCAAGGAGAGCATTAATCAGAGAAGCAGCCAAGAGGCCCATGGTAACTCTGGAGGAGCTGCAGAGATCCACAGCTCAGGTGGGAAAATCTGTCCACAGGACAACTATTAGTCATACACTCCACAAATCTGGCCTTTATGGAAGAGTGGCAAGAAGAAAAGCCATTGTTGAAAGAAAGCCATAAGAAGTCCTGTTTGCAGTTTGCGAGAAGCCATGTGAGGGACACAGCAAACATGTGGAAGAAGGTGCTTTGGTCAGATAAGACCAAAATTGAACTTTTTGGCCTAAAAGTAAAACGCAATGTGTGGCAGAAAACTAACACTGGACATCACCCTGAACACACAATCCCCACCGTGAAACATGGTGGTGGCATCATCATGTTGTTGGGATGTTCTTCTTCAGCAGGGACATGGAAGCTGGTCAGAGTTGATGGGAAGATGGATGGAGCCAAATACAAGGCAATCTTAGAAGAAAATCTGTTAGTCTGCAAAAGACTTGAGACTGGGGCGGAGGTTCACCTTCCAGCAGGACAATGACCCTAAACATACAGCCAGAGTTACAATGGAATGGTTTAGATTAAAGCATATTCATGTTTTACTATGACCCAGTCAAAGCCCGGATTCAACTGAGAATCTGTGGCAAGACTTGAAAATTGCTGTTCACAGACGCTCTCCATCCAATCTTACAGAGCATGAGGTAATTTGAAAAGAAGAATGGGCAAAATTTTCCCTCTCTATATGTGAAAAGCAGGTAGAGACAAACCCCAAAAGACTTGCAGCTGTAATTGCAGCAAAAGGTGGATCTACAAAGTATTGACTCAGGGGGGCTGAATACAAATGAATGCCGCACTTTTCACACATTTATTTGTAAAAAAATTTTAAAAACATTTATAATTTTCCTTCCACTTCACAATTATGTGCCACTTTGTGTTGGTCTATCACATAAAATCCCAATAAAATACATTTATGTTTTTGGTTGTAACATGACAAAATGAGGAAAATTTCAAGGGGTATGAATACTTTTTTAAGGCACTGTATATATCGAACTTTCAGTAAATATTCAGCTGTGAATAACTTGTTTGAAGTTCAATAAAAATGCTTAAAAGGGTAACTCCACTTTTGTGGGGAAAAAAAAATAGCAAATAAAGAAAAAATAATATAGTGTATACAATCGCAACACAAGTCATATTGTAATTGAATGTTATTAAACATTATCTTTCCTTTTCAATCTGCAGCTCTGTAATTTTCTGAAAATGCAATGCAATATGGCTACCTGGAGTTGTTCTGTACACAGAATGTGTACAGAAAGCCCCCCAGAAACATCATTTCCTGCTTGTCTGATTGCTTCACTGATTTTCCTAGATGTCTACACTAAGATACAAGTCAGATTTTAGGCATCCCCCTGCAACAAAAATGTCACTTTTGGTGAGATACCCCCAAAAGGAAATCCCCACTAAAGGATGCAGGCCCAGCAGATTTCCTCATTAGTGGCCTGCAGGAGCCACAGCTGATCGATAATTATGAAACCACTCCCATTAGATTCACTTTCCCACATGGGCACAGACAAACACACAGGGATTTCTTCAGAATAACAAAAGGTAGGGATCTGCAACAACGTTCGATAAAATCCCTGCAATGTACATAGATCACCCAGGAGGAATGTCTTTTTCTCAACAAAAGTGGAGTTGCTTTAAATTAGGCTTGGCTAATTTGTGTGCTGATCATCTTTCCTATAGTAGTTGTTCCTAGTTAATTGAAAAATAATGACCTCTAGGTTATAACAGGCCAAAATCTTATGTGGATCATTACAATAGTAGGTAGAAGTGAGCAGTTCCAATGAAAATTGCTTATTACTGAATTTTGTGTTTATTTTGAGTCATACAAAACAATACAAATTCACTATGGTGCAGTCATGTGGCATTCTAAATGCACCTGGAGTGAAAACATTTGCAACAAATTATTTGGACTGATTAAAAAAAAATGTAAACTGTAGCCTTAAAAACATTCAGCCAGGAGAATTAATGAACATTCAATCAATATAGAAAATAGCCTAACACAATAGGCTATGAACATTGGACCAGAAGAGGAAATAATGATGGGGACCTCTGCACTGTAAGATAAGTGTATGAAGATTCCTATGTTGACCACTGACAGCTTAGGGCTACAATCACACTGACGATTTAGTCTGGTGTGAATAGTAGCGGCAGGAATCTCCTGATTCCTGCTGCGACTGTGAGTGGCTAGGTGTGGTGGCTGGACTCATTCACTATAATGTCAGGTTGCACACAAAGTGCGTCCAGCAGTCTGCACCACAGGTAGTCGTTTGCAGTGCAGAGAGTCGCGAATAACCGCCGCTATGAGTGATCTATCATTATAGTGAACGGGGCCGCACCTAGCCGCTCACAGCAGGAGTCAGAAGATTCCTACCTCTACAATTCGCACCAGCCTAAATCGTTGGTGTGAATGTAGCCTAATGAAGCCGGCTATAAAAAAACAGAAAGTTAAAGTCAGCTTTCCACAAGCAAGAAGGCAGTCCCAGTGATTCGAAGACCAGCGAAGAACTGGCCCGGGTGATGACAGCCGGGTGATGACAGCCTTGCTTGGATCGCTGGGCTAATAAGTGTCTGTATATTAAAAATGTCAGCAGCTATAGTATTTGTAGCTGCTGACTTTTAATTTTTTATAGCTGACCAGAGCATCTCTTTAAAGTGATTGTAAAGTCAGAAGGCTTTTTATCTTAATGCATTCTTTGCATTAAGATGAAAAGCCTTCTGTGTGCAGCAGCCCCCTCAGCCCCCCTAATACTTATCTGAGCCCCCTCTCTATCCAGCGATGTTGCATGAGACACTCAGCTGGACATGGGTCCCCTCCTTATTGGCTAAGACAGCAGTGCGGCGCCATTGGCTCCCGCGGCTGTCAATCAAAGTCAGCCAGTCAATCAGGAAAGAAAGGGGGTGCCCCGTGTCTGAATGGACTCAGGGAGCTGTGACTCGGCTCAGGTACCCCACAGCCAGCTGCTTGTGTGGGGGCACTCAACAGGAGTGAGGGGTCAGGAGCACCGAAGAGGGACCTGAGAAGAGGATGATCAGGGCTGCTCTGTGCAAAACCAACTGCACAGAGGAGGTAAGCATAACATGTTTATATAAGACTTTACAATCACTTAAAGTCTATTTTTCTCTTAGGATCAAATGTTAGGGAAAGTTACATTCGCCTAGAGCAAGTATGGAAATAGAAACTTTTTTTTTTTAAATAAATAGACTTATAAGTTAGTATCTCAGGGCATTAAAAGCTCTGGCTCGTGTGTCAATAGATATGTCTGTGTTTCTTCAGTGGTTTAAAAAAGGATATTGAGGCTTTAAAATGTCATTGTGTTGAATGAAGAATAAAAAAAAAACAATGCAATATTATGTAGAGATACTTTTAGAGCATAAAATTAAATTTTCAAAGAAATTCTGTGTATTTCAAACAATATTATATTCATGGTTCTTTGGATATGTTGGATATCTAAGTAATTGATTAAAAAGAACTGGGCACCTTAACAAGTCATAAAAAATGTATGTCCATCTTCTGTTTCCTATTAAGATAACAAAACAATACAGGCGGCTAATCCATGTGGAAAAGAAAAGATTAATTTTTGTACTGTAAAAAGGATGGCAAAGTATAGCGCTGTGATGTGAGAGCCTAATCTGAACAGGTTAATATTCAGATATATTGTGTTGTGTACATGGAACACATAAGTGGTGCAAGATAGAAACAATAGTAGTAGCAACATTAGAAGCACTTACCACAGTAAAATGCCATCCCTGAGAGATGTAAACAGGCTGTTGTTGGAGGGATTCATGGGCAGAAGATGTTGACAGTCTGGATCATCTTTTAGCACTTTATTTAGCCAATTTACAAAAGCCACTTTCTCTTCATCTGAAAAAAGCACAGTTGTCTGCTGAAGATACTGGTTTGTTCTTTCGATAACACCAAGCCAGACCAAGAACTTTAACGTATCAATTACCAGCCCATACAATGAAATGAACACTAATTGATACTGTGTGTTACCTGAATATGAATGCTGTGTTCCCTGGCTGGAAATGGAAGAGGTTCCTCCTAGGGCTGTTATACCTTGCTTCCTAGTAATTGATCTTCGGAATGTTCGGCTCACGTCTTTACTTTTCAGTTCCTGTGCTAACTGCAAAATAGAGCAAACATATGAAGTGAATTTGTTCTTAAATTATATGCAGTCTTAGGCAAAGCCAATCAGTGGAATATCAGGCATGCCAATGACATTTTCTTCACAATTCCCCAGGGAGTGTACATATATCTGCTGGGAGGGGGGAATGTTGCTGATTCCTTCTGCAGTTTGATGCCACCCACAGACATGGGGTAATTTCTGTGCAACCTATGCTAAAATGAACATATTATGTACCAGAGAAGCTGGTTAAAAACTTGGTCCTCAACTGCAGTGTGGTGACTTCTTCCCAAGGAGTCGATAGCTAAGATCTCAATTTACAGAATACCAGTTTGGCCTAAAGACCCTCTGTCTGTGACTACCGTAAGTACTTTTTGTCTCTTTTTTTAGGTCTGCCATGTCGATGGGTGTCCTGTGCCCTAACCCTCTTTGTTAGGAGTTTGAAGAAGAGCTAATAAACTCCATGTTTGCTCTGAAAAGCGAATGCGTATATATCTACACACATCACCCAACTACTGCCAAGGACCCTGAAGTCAGAAGACTAATGCACCCTGCTTCTAAGGTTCCTCTCATGTCTTTGTGGGTCAGAAGGTGCTACATTTTTGGCACCCAACGTGGGGCTTGATGTGATTTTTGTAGCTGTTGCCCCTAGCTTTGGATTGCAATTGTACAGAGAATAATTTTCAGCCCTATGGCAATGTGTTAGAACACCTTTAGAACCCTCAGAGACTGCACAGCATCATCATCGTGTGCATTGTGGGGAAGAATCTATATTTTTATGTTGGGAGAGCATTGCCTTGCTTAGTCACTTTTTCCAGTGCAGTTGGGGTTAAAACTGGACTCCAGAAGGTGCAATGCTTATGAGAAACTTAGTTCCAGAAGCTGCCTGACCATTCGATAGAGTATGAGGAGTTGTCCCGCTGCTGCTGTGAAAAGGAGAGCTATAGGCCAAGTAAATAAACATTGCTTGCCATGCTGCAAGATACTGTAGATATACTTGCATAAGAGAAGAGAGAAAGATGATGCCAGGATTCACCTTATACCCCATTCCCTCCATAGTATATACTGAGTGGAAAGCCTAAGCGCCGGGAACAACCATCAGTCCAGCTGTCCACAGAGAGATAATTACCAACAACGGAATGTGACAACAACCCCGGAAACAGCTTGGAGCTATAAACCATGAGTGAATATGAGGCCATCAAGCTTGCTTGCCACAAGTTCTCAGGACTTGCAACTTCTGTCTGTCCATGAAGCAGTCTTGGAGGTGACACCACCAATCTTACTACCTTGGGCGTTGAGGGTGAACTGGGCCATACTGTTCCTGTTCTGACTAAGAGCCACCTCAACTACTGTTACAGAGAACACCCCTATAACCATCTGTCATCAGCAAGTCAAGCCCCTCACAGACTTCTTATGGTTGCAGTAGAGGCCTGCTACGCCATATGCCTGCTGCAGGGAAGAGTGAGAGTCACACCGTTCTTGAAAAGAGAGCATCTGAGGCTGGTAAGCCTGTTGCAATGGAGGGAACAGAGGGCAACACTAAGGACCATTGCCATTAGAATTAGCTCAGGTTTGATCCCTGCAGGGAAGTTGTCCTTAGAGACAGATTTGGATATCCCCTCGGACAAGGTTTCAGAGACTGTCTGTATCAGTATCAGAGACTGATTCTGTTTCATTTGGAGGAGATTTGTCCAATAATCAGGAAAAGGACCAGGGGGGCGAGGATTATCTTACTATAAGTGCTCCCTACCCTGAAGTAATGCAAACCTGACCATTTCCAACTACTTCTAATGATCAGCCTTTAACCTTTGTCATCTGCTGATCATTACTCAGAACTGTAGCTCAGGCCTCTGCAACACACACCTGATCTAATCATAGAAGTGCATAAATAGTCTGCTGAACATGCAGCCTCGTAAACTACTAAACATGCAGCCTGTGCCTGAACCAGATGTTAGTATGCCCATGCCCTCTATTCAGATCTGTCTGGCTCTGACTTCTTTCTGACTGTTCATGCCTTGGATTATTCCTGTGAACTGTTTGGACAGTATCTTGTCTGCACTTATCCTGGTCATCAGTCTGTTATCATTGCTATTTTCCATCACTCATCATTTTACAAGTCTGGAACCTGGACTCTATTTGTCTGTGCCTGCTCTGACCATCAGTTTACTGAACTAGCTATGCTATTTTCTCTTACCATCTGTCTGAAGACTTTAGCTTTCATCATGCATGTTAATTGACTGTGGCCCCAGTGACACAGTGGGTCTACCAAACCCCATGACACAACTAGATTTTGCCTTTTTTAAGTGAATTCTTAGGCTGGGTTCACACATATGAGGCCACGGTTTCACTCCTGGGGTTGGTGCGTCCCTGGTCACCAGTTCAGGTGCACATCAGGTAAAAATTTTTGCCTGAATTCGCATCTGAATCATACTCAAAGATGCACAGGACCCTTTTTTGAATGCTGACTGTGGCCGTCCCAAACCTGTATGAACTGGCTTCATTGAGAGCCTGTCACACTTGCCTGTCATACAAATTGGATGCGAGGAAACCCACATCCAATTAGCGTATATGTGAACCTCGCCTTAAAGTAGTGCTTGCAATTGTTTTGTAAGAAGGGAAAGGAGGATGTAATGCCTGGACATGTCTGATTAATTTTAATAATCAGTCAGCCAAGCAACAACAAACAACCACACATTACTTGACTTTGAAAACACATCAGTGGAGTAGTAAAACATAGTAAAATGGTGTAATTTGGTTCAACTTGTTCTTGCACAACCAAACAGTGAAATAGTTTTGTGAGCACAATTTTACAAACTCTACATGTTGTGTCAGCTCATTCAAGTTATATACAAATAACAAACTGTAATTAAATACATAAGAGATAATGGTTAGATGTAATAGGCATAGTGTACTTGACAAAGGTGCCAATGCCGTATATATTTGGAAGATGGATGAACACTGGAGCCACATTTGCAGTGACTGCACCCACTTTTGGCACAAGTATGCCAGCAGTAAAACTGAAGTCTTGTTAATGTGGATTAAAAATAATAAAATAATCATCAACCAACAATCAAAACTTATCAGTCACACATATTCCCATATACTCATGTTTTCAGCAATAAGAGTATACGTGGCACAAACTATTTAATGCTTTTGTTTTAACTCAGCATAATATGGTCTGCTACTTTTCAGGGGGCTGTCACAGAGTGGGGTGATTAGGTATTGAGGCCAGAGAAACAAGGTTTCTGGGTGACAGAGGCCAATGTGGACAAAAGCCATGGGCAATTGGCGATGGAAGGCAAAGGTTGACAAAACAGTGTTTGAGGCGGCAGTAGAGAAGGGAAATGCTGGTGTTGTAAGGGACATAAGGGAAACAGGAAACATCTAAGCATAAACAAAAAGCAAAAGGGGAACCAGTATGAGCTCTGCGCGCAAATATTAGTAAGACAGACTGAGAATGATATCAAACAAGTCTGTATAAATTAAGGGCTACTGCTATCACCTGCAGAGTGTGGGTGTGTTCCTCTGAATTCAAGTAACATATATCAAAAAGGCAAGAAAAAGAGGAATTCTTTAGTGAGGAACATGCAGTAGACAGTTTTATGAATGTAAATTATTTATTAGGATAATCACAATAATCACCAGTCCAAAAAATGTACTGTGAAGACAGGTACCATCACCAATTAAAAAGACAATATTGTCAAAGACATGCGCAGATGGCCACCTCACTCAGCCACAGATTCAACCCAAGCATATGAACTTCATTCATAAATGATGCATAATAGGTAACAGCAAAAAGATTTAGATACGCCAGTATGCAAAAAAGTCCTTAGTAATCAAAGGAAGGCAGCTGGTTAGGGCATGTAGACTGAGCTTGGGCAATATAAAAGTAAAGAAACCGGCCTGGTTGTAAAGGTAGATGCCTGCTGAGATCAGGAGAAGAGGAGAAGATGCTGGGGATGTAGGGGGTCTGTAGTAATAAACCACCGGATCGTGGGACCCCAGACTGGGGAACAGCATTAATGGTGAATATACACGCCTGTATGATGAATGTCTCTCTAGCTAGCTTATCGCTAGAGATGTGAGAGGCAACTTGCACCTAACCCGAAGATACACAAAGTGACTGATTCAGTAGAGTGGATGCAGTAGACAGACTCAGGATGTATTAATACAGTGGCAATCCTGTAGCTGGGATACATAAAGGTTAAATCTCACCCGGTGTCAGCTGCTATCCTCTTCAGGGATGGAGGGTGATGATAACTTTCACCATCTCACACGTGTAGATTGCGGGTTACTGGGTCTTCCGCAGGGTCAATTAGGGTGCAGAGCCGTTGACGATCCCATGGGAATCAGAATAGTAATTGTCCTGATGGGGTGTCAGGTATACAGGCAATGATATGCTTCCTCTTTTCTTCCGTTACTCCGAATATGTGCAGGTAAGCGTGGTAATGCAGGCCGGAGGTTTGGAGAGGCAGCATTTATGAATGAAGTTCATATGCTTGGGTTGAATCTGTGGCTGAGTGAGGTGGCCATCTGCGCATGTCTTTGACAATATTGTCTTTTTAATTGGTGATGGTACCTGTCTTCACAGTACATTTTTTGGACTGGTGATTATTGTGATTATCCTAATAAATAATTTACATTCATAAAACTGTCTACTGCATGTTCCTCACTAAAGAATTCCTCTTTTTCTTGCCTTTTTGAAACATCTAAGCATAGCTTACTAATGTGTGATGAGGGCTGAAGGAGACAGCAGTAAGATTAGAGCACAAGCAAGCTGGAGGAGAGTGGGAAAAAAACTATGAGATGGAGCCAAAGCAAATAAGTCTGTGTAATTGGTTCTAGACGCGATAAAATAAACATCTACAGTATGGCATTGGGGTTGGATGAAATAAGGGGAGATTTGTATAGCCAGAGGACAGAAGGGAAAGATTTGTGTGATGTAGGCCAGAGGTAAGAATAGAAATAGGGTCAGGTGAGAGTAGGGGAAGATCTGTATTCCTGTAAGATGGCAAACTTTATATTAGCAAGCCTACTAAATTGCAATAAGGAAAATTAACCGACTCTCATGGTTTGGCGTGTAAATTGCCATCATCCCTCACAAATTCAAGAAGAAGAACCTCAAAATGGGATTTTTAAGGCAAATTTGACAAAAAATTATATATGAAAAAAGTTAATAAAAAATATACAATTTTATTATTGCACAAAAATTCATAAAATTCCTATGGAAAAAACACAAGAAAAACATATATACATGTATTTGAATAATATTATACAATGATTGACAGAAGTGGCAAAATCCTACTTTTCCACTACATATCATCTTTTGTCATCTGTTTTGATGGTTTCATGATTGTAGTAGGATTTTGCCACTTCTGTCAATCATTGTATAATATTATTCAAATACATGTATATATGTTTTTCCTGTGGTTTTTCCATAAGAATTTTATGAATTTTTGTGCAATAATAAAATCATATATTTTTTATTAACTTTTTTCATATATAATTTTTTGTCAAATTGCCTTAAAAATCCAATTTTGAGGTTCTTCTTCTTGACTAAATTGCAATAATAGAAGAAATATATTTTTGTTTCACATAGATTGTGTAATATATTTGGTTATTTTTAATAAGTTTGTATTGTATTTTTTAAATGTGTAACTGTGTGCAGTAGAAATGTACAAAGTATACTCACAGCTACAAACTCCTCAAAGTCAATTTTCCCATCCTTGTTGCGGTCAGCTGCTGCGAATATCTTCTCTATAATCTCTCTTACCCGGTAACCTGGCAGTGGGAGGTTGGCTTCTTTGAACAACTGTTGAAGCTCATAGTCATTAACAAATCCACTGTTGTCAGTATCTGCAGCAAAAAAGACAGGTTTTACTTAATAATGGCACATTGCAAATTCTGTTCTATTAGTCCCTAAGGGTATTAGGCAACAACGGGTGAATGTTTCAACTCCCCCTAACTTAATTGTAGCAAAAGTACACTAGATTTTTTTTTAAATGTATGTATAGACATTTTTTTTCCGTTTTGGATAGGGTAGGGAATAGTTAAAACTCCTCAGAGTTTTTTTTTTTCCTGTGTCCTGTTGAGTAGATTTCCCTTTACTTCTTGAACTTAAAATGTAACAGGAAGTGAGGAGGACATTTCTACAAATGACAGTTGTTAACAGGACAAGTAGCCTTGTTATAATGACAACTTTAAAATGTTTGGTTTTCCCTTACTATATGTCTCGGCAGTGACAGTGGTCACCAGGACAAATAAAGAAGGAAAATCTCCCCACAAGAATCTCATCAGTAAAAATAAAAAGTAGGAACCCTACTTAAACAGAGTTGTCAAATTTAGTGTTGCAGATAGGCCGTAATCAGGTACACTGATTTGTTATTGTTTCTGCTTTTGTTCGGGTAAGTTCAAAATATTGTTTGCTTTTGCCTGTTGATTGGGAGTGTGCTCAGCCCTCTAGAGCAAGGGTCTCCAAACTTTCTAAACAAAGGGCCAGTTTACTGTCTTCTGGTTTTAGGGGGGCCAGACTGTGGCGAGTTGGTGTAGAAAATGCCTTGGCAAAAGTGCCCCATCATTGGTTTTAATGGGAGGAATAGTGCCCCATTGTTGATATCAATGACAATCGTGCCCCACTGGTGTCAGTAGGGGCAATGCTCCACCACTGATGTCAGTTGGTGGAATAGTGCCCCAAGGTACAGATAAAGGCAAGTAAAGGGCCACATCTGGCCCCTGGGCCACAGTTTGGAGACCACTGCTTTAGAGCAAGAAAAAACAATAATACTAAGTTATGAATATTTCTTTCTTCCTGACAAATCATTAGGAGATTTACCAGTGGCGCCTACTGGGGAAAGATATAAATATTTGTTTTTTTCTTTGAAAAGGGTCCTCCTGAACTTTTGCCAGGAGAGAAGGCAGTTTTGGAAGTTTTTGCCTCCCAGGCCTGATGCCCGGAGAGGGTCTGTGCTAAAAGAGGAGCCTAAACCTAAGGCCTAGAGAATTTATGCTGCTTTGATGGAGGGTACATCTAAACAGAGTGGAGCAGAAAGAAGGCTGCCAGAGGACATTGCTCATTCTAGGTGGTACTTGTGCTATCTAATTATGTTTAACAGTGTACTAATACAGGTTGCCCGTCTTTCCTTAAATGCCCAATGCCTGTATTGACTGTTGTTAGTAGAGAAGTCTGGAGTTATGTTTGCTACATTTTGGGTATCCTGTGCTTCTTTCCTAGGTCTATTGTGCTAAATATATTTTCTTAAAGATACTAGTGACTGGTGCCCAATTCATTTCACCCCACAAAGTGTCAAGGATTCTGCCCTGAAATTTAAAATGCTATATCACCGAGCCATCTGGGGGTTCTTCTTATCTGCCCTTGGGTAAGGGGGTGCTACAAAAAATATCAGGAGTTTTAATAATTCCTTATTCTATCCAAAAGGAAAACAATTATTTGGCTTACATCTTTCAGAGAGATTTTGTTACATTGCTGCACAGCAAACAAGATGTAATATACAGAATAAATATTACTTATTGCTTGTCTTCTTTAAGTTAAAATGTGACGTAAATAACAATGACAAAGGACAAATTATGACCTTTACCACAAAGAAAGCTCACAAAAGGAATTATGGTATGAAACTTGTTGAATGAAAATATTCTTTACTGATTTGCAGTTAGTATAGTAAATTCTGTAAATGCCATCCTCATAGTGTTTTTTTGAGTTTTTAAAAAAAAAAAACTAATTTACTCCATAAAAGTAATACACAAATAGAAGTGTAGTGTAATGTTTCACTGGTTGCTCTATGGCTACTCACAAATATGTAACTCTTTAGAATCTTTTCACATTGCATTATATATTTTAAATCTTATCTTGTGTTAGTTATATAGTTGCTATTTACTAAAGTACGCACAAAGTGCAATGCATAGCATGATTGCTTCTTCCTTATAAGGAATTGTTTATTTATAGATAAAGATAAACTAGCTTCCAGCATATTTCTGATTTGTCTAGCTTCAATACAATTGCCTACTAAAATACTTTTCCTGCTAAGTTCACTGAGGAAAGGTATGGCTGATTTAGCCTACCTCACCTGCTGGAGATAAAATGCTAAATACAAATGTGCTTCTGCCCTGCTGGTTATACCCTGATGTTGATGTTTTTTTTTAATCTAGGGTGGGATCTACATTTACCAAAGAATTCAACAAAATTTTTTTTAATGATGACCACCTCCGAAAAAAAAAAAAAAAACGAATTTCTCTGGGTATAAATTGGGGACCACTATAAGGCAAATAAGGATATTCTATAGCAGTCAAACATGTAGATAAATTCAAAAGCTTTTGACAAGTCGGAAAGATCATGCATGGTCATCTTTGCAACTACAGGGGGTCCCCGGGTTACAAACAAGTTAGGGACTGTAGGTTTGTTCTTAAGTTGAATCTGTTTGTAAGTCGGAACTGGTAAATTTTTTAAGTGTAGCTCCAGCCAAAAAAACTATTTTTAAGCTTTTTGGATAGCATAGGGAAGGCTTATCACCCCTGTAACATTTGTTTTGCTGTCTGTGCCCCTGTTCAGAAGATTTCACTTCACTTTCTGTCCCAATGACAATTGGATTTTGAAAATTTTGGGTTGTTGTGGAAACAAGCCTTGGTGATAAAGCATCAGTGGAGACACCTTTTCCCCATAACAGCTCTTACAGGAGAGAATTTCTCTTCCTAGGGGTAGATTTCCTCTCACTTCCTGTTGTCTCCCTCCGTTTGTAAGTAGGAGTCGTTTGTAAGTCGGATGTTTGTAACTAGGGGACCCCCTGTATTGCAACAAAAATTGCATCATAAGGCAACAACAGCACAGTTGTTTTATTCCTGAAACAACAAGACCATTTCCTTACATGATGTGCTCAAAGAAAGGTGTGACAGATCTGTGCTTCCTCCGACCCAGGTCCCTCTCCCAATGTTGAAGTGCAATAGTAGGGTAATCATCCAAATAAGTGTTTAATACCATGCTGTAACATTAGAATATAAGGCCCTTGGTGTGGTCAGTTGACGAAATTATATTAAAAACTATGGTTGGTTATAAAAAATCCAGTTAACGCTGTTGCCTTGGGCTCTGACTGCGTGCTGCAGTTGGATGTGTATTGAGACAATTATAATTTCTCCTGTAGAACTAGGAAAGGGAGCAAAATCCATTCTTGGAAAATATGAACTAAATGGGTCGCCCCAAATTCCTTCCATCTAGCACCCTGTTGTAGTTTGGCCAACTCCATATAGGAATGATTACACCATATAGGACTATGGGTAGTGAACCCCTTCACACACTGCAATTGTTTGGAGATTGTAAAAGGGAAAGTGTTTGTGAGGTTTGGTAAAAAACCCTGACTTTGAGGCTTTCCGGGACAGAATCTACTCTGATAAACTTTACCATAATACAGGTGGTTTGACAGATCTGTAGACACAGGAAAATCTTATGTATTCTGACAACATTTAGGTTGGGAAGCTCCACTCACAGAAAATGACAGAGAGGCCAAAGGATGTATCTTTTTCCTCCCAGAGAGAGGAGGAGAAACACATTAGAGATAGACTGAGCAGTAAATGTATTCATTTGATCAGAGATCCCTCAAATAGGGGTTCTTCTGGTATATGTCAACAAAAAATTTATATGTAGATTTGGGGCACAATATAAAATTGGTCTGCATACACACATTAAACTATCTGGAAATTATGATGAAACCAGATGTTTCTATTATGGAATCTGATCATTTATAGTCATGCAACAAAGCCAAGACTGAAAAGCTTTGGGAAAAGTCCATGACCCTGAGAGACCAGATTCTCATAATAATCTAATGCCCTTATGTCGGTGTTCCCTTCAAGGTTCCAGACAATTTCACCTATCCAGTACCCTGAACGAAATAGGCACATTCCATCAAGGAATACTGTTTTCTAAACAATGACTCCAGACAGTTTTTTTGTGGAAAATTGAGAAATCCTATGAATTGTGTCGTCTAACTGTAAGGTCTGTAGTCCAGTTTTCTAGAAGTGCTCAGGCTATGCCCTTTCTAGGTTCTTCTTTGGGAGCCTTGTAGATGATGTTTCCAAAAGCATGGGAAGGTTATCTTACTGTATATCTTATCAATAAAGGCTATCTGTCCCCAAAAGACTGATGGGAGTACGTAAGCAGGGGTGATAACCACTAGAACACTATGGGGGAGATTTACTAAAACTGGTCCACACAGAATCTGGTGCAGCTGTGCATAGTAACCGATCAGTGTCTAACTTCAGCTTGTTCAATTAGGCAATATTTGACAATAAAATCTGCAGAGCTGCACCAGATTCTGTGTGCACTAGTTTTAGTAAAGCTCCCCCTATGTCTCCTTCTTGTTGGTTCCGCACCACACAATCTGTTGGCCAGAAGGAGAGCATCACAGATTAGTTGGTTACATCCTCAAAATCCCAGCATGTTAGACAATAGATTCAAGAGCACAGGGCCACCAATTTTGGACCGGGTTACAAAAATGTAGTTAGCCACCAACTTTCTAACGTCTAATCTAAATCTAAAGAAACTCACTCTCACCAACTTACCTGCATTTCTTGGCCACAGCCTGACACAATGTTGTCAGCCAGTGGCTAAAATATTATTTGCACTGACTGCATTTTGCAGTTGATTCCTACAAACCTCTATGGAGCTATGTCCCAAATGAAACAAATATCCCGATTTGCCATCCTTTGCATTATAAAATAAAAATAACAAATTCCTGGTTCCTGTCATCAGCACTGGAAACTCCCTGTGTACTCTGCTCCTCAATGATCACTCCCCCTACCAGTTCTCCTTAGATGAAGGGTATCTCCCGCTTCATTTCAGCTGTAGTGCACACTTTCACCTTTACACCTTTATAGATTGAAAATTTAAAATTTGGCCAATCATTGTAATACTGTGATTGCTCTACTCACACAGCCAAAGTTATTGAGCAGTGTGCTCACATGACCATATTACCGCAGCGTATATGTTGCTTTTCTGATGTTCATAATAAGGTATTATTTGTGCATAAACAAACACTCATGTAATCTACCTGGCACCATATCACAGGTATGTGACTACAAGTATTATAAACACCAGGTCAGCTACATAACTAAGAACACACTACCTGCTTCCTGTCAGCTGTTCTGGAGGCTTCCCGCACACATTCAGTTTCACTTTCACATTCACACCCTCATGGCTCCTATAGACCTTTTACCTGTTTTTCTCTTCAGTGCTGTACTCAACTGAATCGGACAGTCATGGATTTTCTAAAGTTGTCCTGTGTAGAAAGATGCAGGCTACTAAGAAATGGTGAAGAGGTGACAATACAAAAAAGGAATCATAGACTGTCTATCTTTTCCCCTGTGCTTATGAACAAGGCTGCTACATCACCTCCTGTCAATAGAGGGGGATCATCCTTCCTGTTAAAGAGCATGGGATCTTGGAACCTGTAGTCCTGTGGTTAGCACTCACTTGAGTCCTAGGATTTATTCAGAACTACAAATCCCAGCGTGCTGAATCAATGGAGGATTCTGGAAAAGTCTTTAAACTGACTGGAACTGGCAAGCTCAATCTCTTGGCTCAGGGACATCCTGGGGGTCAGGTAGACACTGCTGCTCTGCACACAGCTGCACAGAGCTTCAGCGACCCAGCCAGATAACCAGTGACAGACCCTTTATTCATTGGTTATTTCACTAGAGGTCCCACAACATTGCACATCCTCCCACCAAGAGCTTCCCGTGGCTTTCAACAATGCGAGGAACCAGAGACTCTCACTGCTTCTCATCACCGCTACCTACTGTTCTCATTAGAATATCAGCAGCTCTTTGGGCAACCACTGCCTTATCTTGCTATGAAGCCGAATCCTGCTCAACTCCTGTCACAGCACCATAGACCTTTTTCCAGTCAGGATTTGTGAGAGAGTAGCTGCCCAGTATTTGCTCTGTTCTGTTTGCATACACTGCTAACCGACATACAGTATCTCGCAAAAGTGAGTACACCCCTCACATTTTTGTAAATATTTTATATCTTTTCATGTGACAACACTGAAGAAATGACACTTTGCTACAATGTAAAGTAGTGAGTGTACAGCTTGTATAACAGTGTATATGTGCCGTCCCCGCTGGCAAAAAAAAAGTTAGTACACCCCTAAGTGAAAATGTCCGAATTGGGCCCAAAGTGTCAATATTTTGTATGACCACCATTATTTTCCAGCACTGCCTTAACTCTCTTGGGCATGGAGTTCACCAGAGCTTCACAGGTTGCCACTGGAGTCCTCTTCCACTCCTCCATGAAGACATCACGGAGCTGGTGGATGTTAGAGACCTTGTGTTTGAGGATGCCCCACAGATGCTCAATAGGGTTTAGGTCTGGAGACATGCTTGGCCAGTTCATCACCTTTACCCTCAGGAGGGAACTCGGCATACAGTGGGGCACATAGTAGGGCATGGGGCACACAGTAGAACACATCATGGGGTACACCACAAGAGCACATCATGGGGCACACAGTAGGGCATATCACGGGGCACACAGTAGATCATGGGACACATCACAGGGCACATCATGGGGCACAGAGCAGGGCATGGGGCAGACATCAGGACATGGTGGCACAGAGCAGGGCATGGGGCAGACAGCAGGGCATGGGCCACAGAGCAGGGCATGGGGCAAAGAGCAGGGCATGGGGGCAGACAGCAGGGCATGGGGCAGACATCAAGGCATGGGGGCACAGAGCAGGGCATGGGGCAGACAGCAGGGCATGGGGGCACAGAGCAGGTAATGGGGGCACACATCAGAGCATGGGGCACAGAGCAGGGCATAGGGGCACAGCCTAGGGCATTGGGGCAGACAGCAGGGCATGGGGGCACAGAGCAGGGCATGGAGCAGACATCAAGAGATGGGGGCACAGAGCAGGGCATGGGGGCACACATCAGAGCATCGGGGCAAAGAGCAGGGCATGGGGTCAAAAAGCAGGGCATAGGGACACAGAACAGGGCATGGGGGCAGACAGCAGGGCAGGGCATGGTCAGACATCAGGGCATGGGGTACAGAGCAGGGTATGGGCAGACTATAGGGCATGGGGCAGACATTGGGGCACAGAACAGGATGCTGGGCACATAGAGGGACACAGGACAGCATACAAGCTGCTGCACTTTCCTTCCTAGATGCAGAGTAGCACGGGAAGCGGCAGTAAACGGACTCTCATGATGTGCTCCTCACCACCGGCCCCTCCTCTCTTCTCGTTTGTCCGAGGTGATGACAAATACAAGCACCTGGGGTAGACGGGAAGGAAGGAGGGGCTGGCGGGGAGGAGCGCATCACGAGAGGTCTGTTTACACTGCAGTCTCTTAGCAGGGAGCAGGGATTTGTGACCCGATCTACCCATCAGCTAGCTGTGATTCAAGTGGAAGCTGTCATGGGACCCCCTACTGGAGAATGGGCCCTTGGGCAGTGCCTGAAGTGCCCTTTGTGTCAATTAGTCTTTGATTTATGGCATGTTTACTTATTGTTTAAAATGGATTTTATTGAAAGTACTAATAAAAGTAATGTTTAATTCTATCAACTATTTATACATTAATTCTTGAGAATAGGTGCATAAATTGGGGCAGGCTGGTAGGGGCCCCAGTGCATTACTTTGCCCAGGGGTTATGATGCTATTAAGATGGCCATGCATACAGGGCCAGGGCAGACACACATACATACTGGGTTAGGGCATAGACACATACACAGTGTCAGGGCAGACGCACTTGCACACGATATTAGGGCAGACACACTTACACACGGTATTAGGGCAGACACATATACATACAAGGTCAGGGCAGACACATGTAAATACAGGGTCAGGGTAGACATACATACATACAAGGTTAGGGCAGACACACTTACACACAATATTAAGGCAGATGCACATACATACAGGGTCAAGGCAGACACACATACATACAGGGTTAGGGCAGACACACATATACACAGTGTCAGAGCCGACACACACAATACACTGTGTTGGGTTACACACACTCAAGCACACAGTGTTAGGGCAGACACATACTTTTACACAGTGTTTGGGTACACCTTTGCACAGTGTCAGGACAGACACATACCTGTGCACAGCGTTGGGGTATACACATACACAGTGTCAGAGCAGACACATACTTTTGCACAGTGTTGGGGTACACACATACGCAGTATCGGAGAAGACACATAGCTTTGCACAGTGTTGGGGTACACACGCATGGACAGTGTCTGGGATGGCACACACTCTCAGGACTGATGTATACATATACAGCATAAGGGCTGATGCACTAATGTCATGCACAAATACATGCAGTTTTGCATGAGAAACTTCACAATAATGCAGAGAGTCATTGCAATGCTGGGGCTGCTGTATTCATGCAACCAACTTTGATGAGTCGTGGGCTAACATGACCAGATTACTGGATCTTATATGTTGCGTTCCAGATGACAATGTAATTTTGTTATCTGTGCATAAACAGACATTCTCCATACCTGTAAAATCCATCTGTCACCATAGCCCAGAGCTGTGTGACTTCAAGTATTATAAAGCACCAAGTTAGCTACATAAATAATGGCATGCTTAAAGCAGAGGTCCGCAGAAAAAAAAAATATTAAAAGCCAGCAGCTACAAATACTGCAGCTGCTGACTTTTAATATATGGACACTTACCTGTCCAGGGAGCCCGCAATGTCGGCAGCCGAAGCCGATCCGTCCTTTGGCTCTTGGCTGCTGCAATCCTCGGTAAGAGAATAAGGAATTGAAGCCGCGCGGCTTCACTTCCTGGTTCCCTACTGCGCATGCGCGAGTCGCGCTGCGCGTCCTCTCAGGTCCCTGCTGTGTTCTGTGTCTCACAGAATACAGCGGAGGAGGACAGGGTAGGCGCCGGAAGTGGCATAGGTCACCGCAAGCGGTGCCAGGAAGTGGGAGCAAATACCTGTATTAGACAGGTATCTGCTCCCTCCTCCCCCCTGAAAGGTGGCAAATGTGACAACGGACGGGGGGAGGAAGCCAAAAAGTGGAAGTTCCATTTTTGGGTGGAACTCCACTTTAAAGAGGAACTACAATCAGCAACTACCAATACTATAGCTACTGACTTTTAATAAACAGACAGACACTTACCAGACACGAGTCCAGTGCTGTCATCACCCGGGCCAGTTTATTGTCGGTCTTCAGATCCTGGGTGCCACCGTCTTTCTTGTGGGAAGTTGGCTGTGAGTTACTGCTGTTTAATAGCTGGCTTCTCATTGCGCATGTGTAAGATGTGCTGTGCATTTGGACTGGCCCTGCAGCAGTAGCGGTTGGTGCTCAAAATGTTTGGGGGGCGCAAACAAACTGAAAAATTCAGAAAAGTACTGAAACAAAAACATAAATTGCAGCCACTCTGCCCATCATATGCAGCCACTCTTTTTTATAAGCACAATGGTTTGGGTCTATAAAAACACCCCCCCGCCGCTGTAATTCAGGTGCCCGGCGCCCGAAAAGGGGCTGGACGCCTGAATGGGGGTGGCTACAACGGCCATTGATAGATTCATGCTTTGCATGAATCTAATCCTACTACACAGAGGGGGTGGCTGGAGAAAGGGGGCGACGCCTGAGCACCCCTAATGGACGTACCTCCACTGCCCTGCAGCCTCTTGGGACTTGTGACATTATCCAAGAAGTTGCAGGCGGGGAGGGGGAGGGCCTCTACTTCTAAAAAGCAGGACTTCCCTTTTTAGGTGAAATGCCCCTTTAAATCAAACTCATCATTCTGAAATAACTATTCTAATAACAGGCACAAATTTGGTGTAGGGATAAAACTTCAATATTTGTGCATGCTTTACCCTAGCGTAAACCCCAACAATAAAACATTAAAGCGGACCTGCACTCCCTTTACCCACCTGTCATAATTGCATACCTCCCAACAGTCACGGATTGAGCGGGACTTTCCCATATTTACAAGTTTGTCCCGCTGTCCCGCTGTGCAGGGGCTTTGTCCCGCAATATTCTGTTGATTAATGTTCTAGCTCAATAGGACCTGCAGCAGTGTGCACATTCAGAACAGCCAGGGATTGGTGAGCAAGATGGCTGGGTGTGCACTGTGAAGCCCCATGAGAGACTGTAGCTGTCAGATCTGAGCTGTGATGTCGGGTGTGGGCGGGACTGCTACCAAGACACGCCCCCTCTGTCAAGCAACCACTGCATAGGGAGAGAGGCATTTGTGCTTTAAGATCCCTCAAATATTCTTTAAGCACCCCCCAAAATTTACGTTAGTATTTTCACATGTTACTGTGTTTTTTTTTCTATGTCATTGCCTGCATATCATCTATTGCTGCCTGGAAACTGGGGACTATTTTTTTTACTTGTGGAGGGATACAGCAGCCTGGCCGCATAAGCCGATGATCTTTACTTAGACCCGCAAGAAGATTTCAGAGGTGGATTGATATTCAATCTCTCTTCTGCCTCCTCAGCCAATGGGAAACACTGTACCCTGCCGCCTTCTTTGACTACCAAGAAGAGGAGATGTTGGCAGCTGCATTGAAGGGGGAGAGAGAGGAGAGAACACAGCCTGCTATGGGAACACACTGTAATGCCCCGTATACACGGTCGGATTTTCTGACGGAAAATGTGTGATAGGACCTTGTTGTCGGAAATTCCGACCGTGTGTGGGCTCCATCACACATTTTCCATAGGAATTTCCGACACACAAAGTTTGAGAGCTTGCTATACAATTTTCCGACAACAAAATCCGTTGTCGGAATTTCCGATCGTGTGTACACAAATCCGACACACAAAGTGCCACGCATGCTCAGAATAAATTAAGAAACGAAAGCTATTGGCTACTGCCCTATTTATAGTCCCGACGTACTTGTTTTACGTAACTGCGTTCAGAACGATTGGATTTTCCGACAACTTTGTGTGACCGTGTGTATGCAAGACAAGTTTGAGCCAACATCCATCGGAAAAAATCCTAGGATTTTGTTGTTGGAATGTCCGACCTTGTGTACAGGGCATAAGAAGCAGACAGATTCCTCAGCCCCAGCACTGACAAACACTGAGTTGTATTACCCTGTACTGCTGCCAGCATGGAGCTCCAGAGAACAAAATCATTCATCCAATCCCTCCAGGCTTGTATATTGACACCAGCAAGACCTGTGATAAAGATTGTCTGTGGGGCATACAGAACACAGATAGATTGTATTCCTTTCTGCCAGCACAAGTCATATGGTACTTAAAGAGACTCTGACAGGGAGGAAATAATCTGGGATGTCTGAGTGTTCTATCCATCCATCCATCCATCCATCCATCCATCCATCCATCTTTAACATAAATGTTGCTGGTGTCACAATACAAGAAGAATGTATTGAAAAATGACAGGATATTGTCTGGTGGCATTCTACTAAACCTTTGTTTACCACACTTTAGTAACATGGGCTCTTGAATGTAGTGCCCTCCTGATTCCTCCACTGTGTACGTAGTGCCCTCCTGATTCCTCCCCTGTGTACGTAGTGCATACCTGATCCCTCCCCTGTGTACGTAGTGCCCTCCTGATCCCTCTCCTGTGTACGTAGTGCCCTCCTGATTCCTCCCCTGTGTACATAGTGCATGCCTGATCCCTCCCCTGTGTACGTAGTGCCCTCCTGATCCCTCTCCTGTGTACGTAGTGCCCTCCTGATTCCTCCCCTGTGTATGTAGTGCCCTCCTGATCCCTCCCCTGTGTACGTAGTGCACACCTGATCCCCCCCCCTGTGTACTTAGTGCCCTCCTGATCCCTCTCCTGTGTACGTAGTGCCCTCCTGATTCCTCCCCTGTGTACGTTGTGCATACCTGATCCCTCCCCTGTGTACGTAGTGCACGCCTGATCCCCCCCCTGTGTACTTAGTGCCCTCCTGATCCCTCTCCTGTGTACGTAGTGCCCTCCTGATTCCTCCCCTGTGTACGTTGTGCATACCCGATCCCTCCCCTGTGTACGTAGTGCACGCCTGATCCCCCCCCTGTGTACTTAGTGCCCTCCTGATCCCTCTCCTGTGTACGTAGTGCCCTCCTGATTCCTCCCCTGTATACGTAGTGCACGCCTGATCCCCCCACTGTGTACTTAGTGCCCTCCTGATCCCTCCCCTGTGTACTTAGTGCCCTCCTGATTCCTCCCCTGTGTACGTAGTGCATACCTGATCCCTCCCCTGTGTACATAGTGCACACCTGATCCCCCCCCTGTGTACATAATACACGCCTGATCCGTCCACTGTGTACGTAGTGCCCTCCTGATCCCTCCCCTGTGTACGTAGTGCCCTCCTGATCCCTCCACTGTGTATGTAGTGCACGCCTGATCCCTCCCCTGTGGAAATAGTGCACGCCTGATCCCTCCCCTGTGTACGTAGTGCCCTCCTGATCCCTTCACTGTATAAGTAGTGCCCTCCTGATCCGTCCACTGTGTATGTAGTGCACGCCTGATCCCTCCCCTGTGTACGTAGTACACGCCTGATGCGTCCACTGTGTACGTAGTACACGCCTCATCCCTTTCCTGTGCACGTAGTGCCCTCCCGACCCCTCCCCTGTGTACGTAGTGCCCTCCTGATCCCTCCCCTGTGTACATAGTGCATGCCTGATCCCTCCCCTGTGTACGTAATACACGCCTGATCCGTCCACTGTGTACGTAGTGCCCTCCTGATTCCTCCCCTGTGTACGTAGTGCATACCTGATCCCTCCCCTGTGTACGAAGTGCACGCCTGATCCCCCCCCTGTGTACTTAGTGCCCTCCTGATCCCCCCCCTGTGTACGTAGTGCCCTCCTGATTCCTCCCCTGTGTACATAGTGCATACCTGATCCCTCCCCTGTGTACATAGTGCATGCCTGATCCCCCCCCTGTGTATATAATACATGCCTGATCCGTCCGCTGTGTACGTAGTGCCCTCCTGATCCCTTCCCTGTGTACGTAGTGCCCTCCTGATCCCTCCCCTGTGTATGTAGTGCACGCCTGATCCCTCCCCTGTGGAAATAGTGCACGCCTGATCCCTCCCCTGTGTACGTAGTGCCCTCCTGATCCCTTCACTGTATAAGTAGTGCCCTCCTGATCCGTCCACTGTGTATGTAGTGCACACCTGATCCCTCCCCTGTGTACGTAGTACACGCCTAATGCGTCCACTCTGTACGTAGTACACGCCTCATCCCTTTCCTGTGTACGTAGTGCCCTCCTGACCCCTGCCCTGTGTACGTAGTGCCCTCCTGATCCCTCCCCTGTGTACATAGTGCATGCCTGATCCCTCCCCTGTGTACGTAATACACGCCTGATCCGTCCACTGTGTAGTTAGTGCCCTCCTGATCCCTCCACTGTGTACGTAGTGCCCTCCTGATCCCTCCACTGTGTACATAGTGCACGCCTGATCCCTCCACTGTGTACGTAGTGCACGCCTGATCCCTCCACTGTGTACGTAGTGCCCTCCTGATCCCTCCACTGTGTACGTAGTGCCCTCCTGATCCCTTCACTGTATAAGTAGTGCACGCCTGATCCCTCCCCTGTGTACGTAGTACACGCCTGATGCGTCCACTGTGTACGCAGTACACGCCTGATCCCTCCACTGTGTACGTAGTGCCCTCCTGACCCCTCCCCTGTGTACGTAGTGCCCTCCTGATCCCTCCCCTGTGTACATAGTGCATGCCTCCCCTGTGTACGTAATACACGTCTGATCCGTCCACTGTGTACGTAGTGCCCTCCTGATCCCTCCACTGTGTACGTAGTGCCCTCCCGATCCCTCCCCTGTGTACGTAGTGCACGCCTGATCCCTCCACTGTGTACGTAGTGTCCTCCTGATCCCTCCACTGTGTATGTAGTGCACGCCTGATCCCTCCCCTGTGTATGTAGTGCATGCCTGATCCCTCCCCTGTATATGTAGTGCATGCCTGATCCCTCCCCTGTGTACATATTGCCCTCCTGATCCCTTCACTGTATAAGTAGTACCCTCCTGATCTGTCCACTGTGTATGTAGTGCAAGCCTGATCCCTCCCCTGTGTATGTAGTGCACGCCTGATCCCTCCCCTGTGTACGTATTACACGCCTGATCCGTCCACTGTGTACGTAGTGCCCTCCTGATCCCTCCACGGTGTATGTAGTGCACGCCTGATCCCTCCCCTGTGTACGTAGTGCCCTCCTGACCCCTCCCCTGTGTACGTAGTGCCCTCCTGATTCCTCCCCTGTGTACATAGTGCCCTCCTGATCCCTCCACTGCGTACGTAGTGCCCTCCTGATCCCTCCCCTGTGTACGTAGTGCATACCTGATCCCTCCCCTGTGTACGTAGTGCACGCCTGATCCCTCCCCTGTGTACATAGTGCATGCCTGATCCCTCCTCTGTGTACATAATACACGCCTGATCCGTCCACTGTATACGTAGTGCCCTCCTGATCCCTCCACTGTGTACGTAGTGCCCTCCTGATCCCTCCCCTGTGTACGTAGTGCCCTCCTGACCCCTCCCCTGTGTACGTAGTGCCCTCCTGATCCCTCCCCTGTGTACATAGTGCATGCCTGATCCCTCCCCTGTGTACGTAATACACGCCTGATCCGTCCACTGTGTACGTAGTGCCCTCCTGATCACTCCCCTGTGTACGTAGTGCCCTCCTGATCCCTCCACTGTGTATGTAGTGCACGCCTGATCCCTCCCCTGTGGAAATAGTGCACGCCTGATCCCTCCCCTGTGTACGTAGTGCACGCCTGATCCCTCCCCTGTGTACGTAGTGCGCTCCTGATCCCTTCACTGTATAAGTAGCGCCCTCCTGATCCATCCACTGTGTATGTAGTGCACGCCTGATCCCTCCCCTGTGTAAGTAGTACACGCCTGATGCGTCCACTGTGTACGTAGTACATGCCTGATCCCTTTCGTGTGTACGTAGTGCCCTCCTGATCCCTCCCCTGTGTACATAGTGCATGCCTGATCCCTCCCCTGTGTACGTAATACACGCCTGATCCGTCCACTGTGTACGTAGTGCCCTCCTGATCACTCCCCTGTGTACGTAGTGCCCTCTTGATCCCTCCACTGTGTATGTAGTGCACGCCTGATCCCTCCCCTGTGGAAATAGTGCACAACTGATCCCTCCCCTGTGTACGTAGTGCACGCCTGATCCCTCCCCTATGTACGTAGTGTGCTCCTGATCCCTTCACTGTATAAGTAGTGCCCTCCTGATCCATCCACTGTGTACATAGTGCATGCCTGATCCCTCCTCTGTGTACGTAATACACGCCTGATCCGTCCACTGTGTACGTAGTGCCCTCCTGATCCCTCCACTGTGTACGTAGTGTCCTCCTGATCCCTCCCCTGTGTATGTAGTGCACGCCTGATCCCTCCCCTGTGTACGTAGTGCACGCCTGATCCCTCCCCTGTGTACGTAGTGCATGCCTGATCCCTCCCCTGTGTACGTAGTGCCCTCCTGATCCCTTCACTGTATAAGTAGTACCCTCCTGATCTGTCCACTGTGTATGTAGTACACGCCTGATCCGTCCACTGTATACGTAGTGCCCTCCTCATCCCTCCCCTGTGTACGTAGTGCCCTCCTGACCCCTCCCCTGTGTACGTAGTGCCCTCCTGATTCCTCCCCTGTGTACATAGTGCATGCCTAATCCCTCCCCTGTGTACATAGTGCCCTCCTGATCCCTCCACTGCGTACGTAGTGCCCTCCTGATCCCTCCACTGTGTACGTAGTGCCCTCCTGATCCCTCCACTGTGTACATAGTGCACGCCTGATCCCTCCCCTGTGTACATAGTGCCCTCCTGATCCCTTCACTGCATATGTAGTGCCCTCCTGATCCCTCCCCTGTGTACGTAGTGCATGCCTGATCCCTTCTCTGTGTACGTAGTACACGCCTGATCCCTCCCCTGTGTATGTAGTGCACGCCTGATCCCTCCCCTGTGTACGTAGTGCCCTCCTGATCCCTCCACTGTGTACGTAGTGCACGCCTGATCCCTCCCCTGTGGAAATAGTGCACGCCTGATCCCTCCCCTGTGTATGTAGTGCACGCCTGATCCCTCCCCTGTGTACGTAGTGCATGCCTGATCCCTCCCCTGTGTACGTAGTGCCCTCCTGATCCCTTCACTGCATAAGTAGTGCCCTCCTGATCCCTCCCCTGTGTACGTAGTGCATGCCTGATCCCTTCTCTGTGTACGTAGTACACGCCGGATCCCTCCCCTGTGTATGTAGTGCACGCCTGATCCCTCCCCTGTGTACGTAGCGCACGCCTGATCCCTCCCCTGTGTACGTATTGCCCTCCTGATCCCTTCACTGTATAAGTAGTGCCCTCCTGATTCGTCCACTGTGTATATAGTGCACGCCTGATCCCTCCCCTGTGTACGTAGTGCCCTCCTGATCCCTCCACTGTGTACATAGTGCACGCCTGATCCCTCCACTGTGTACGTAGTGCACGCCTGATCCGTCCCCTGTGTACGTAGTGCATGCCTGATCCCTCCACTGTGTACGTAGTGCCCTCCTGATCCCTCCACTGTGTACGTAGTGCCATCCTGATCCCTCCACTGTGTACGTAGTGCACGCCTGATCCCTCCCCTGTGGAAATAGTGCACGCCTGATCCCTCGCCTGTGTATGTAGTGCACGCCTGATCCCTCCCCTGTGTACGTAGTGCATGCCTGATCCCTCCCCTGTGTACGTAGTGCCCTCCTGATCCCTTCACTGTATAAGTAGTACCCTCCTGATCTGTCCACTGTGTATGTAGTACACGCCTGATCCGTCCACTGTGTACGTAGTGCCCTCCTCATCCCTCCCCTGTGTACGTAGTGCCCTCCTGACCCCTCCCCTGTGTACGTAGTGCCCTCCTGATTCCTCCCCTGTGTACATAGTGCATGCCTGATCCCTTCCCCTGTGTACATAGTGCCCTCCTGATCCCTTCACTGCGTACGTAGTGCCCTCCTGATCCCTCCACTGCGTACGTAGTGCCTTCCTGATCCCTCCACTGTGTACGTAGTGCCCTCCTGATCCCTCCACTGTGTACGTAGTGCCCTCCTGATTCCTCCCCTGTGTACATAGTGCACGCCTGATCCCTCCCCTGTGTACATAGTGCCCTCCTGATCCCTTCACTGCATAAGTAGTGCCCTCCTGATCCCTCCCCTGTGTACGTAGTGCATGCCTGATCCCTCCCCTGTGTACGTAGTACACGCCTGATCCCTCCCCTGTGTACGTAGTGCACGCCTGATCCCTCCCCTGTGTACGTATTGCCCTCCTGATCCCTTCACTGTATAAGTAGTGCCCTCCTGATCCGTCCACTGTGTATATAGTGCACGCCTGATCCCTCCCCTGTGTACGTAGTGCCCTCCTGATCCCTCCACTGTGTACATAGTGCACGCCTGATCCCTCCACTGTGTACGTAGTGCACGCCTGATCCGTCCCCTGTGTACGTAGTGCATGCCTGATCCCTCCACTGTGTACGTCGTGCCCTCCTGATCCCTCCACTGTGTACGTAGTGCCCTCCTGATCCCTCCACTGTGTACGTAGTGCACGCCTGATCCCTCCCCTGTGGAAATAGTGCACGCCTGATCCCTCCCCTGTGTACGTAGTGCACGCCTGATCCCTCCACTGTGTACGTAGTGCCCTCCTGATCCCTTCACTGTGTACGTAGTGCACGCCTGATCCCTCCACTGTGTATGTAGTGCACGCCTGATCCCTCCCCTGTGGAAATAGTGCACGCCTGATCCCTCCCCTGTGTACGTAGTGCACGCCTGATCCCTCCACTGTGTACGTAGTGCCCTCCTGATCCCTTCACTGTGTACGTAGTGCATGCCTGATCCCTCCACTGTGTACGTAGTGCACGCCTGATCCCTCCCCTGTGTACGTAGTGCCCTCCTGATCCCTTTCCTGTGTACGTAGTGCCCTCCTGATCCCTTCACTGTGTACGTAGTGCATGCCTGATCCCTCCACTGTGTACGTAGTGCACGCCTGATCCCTCCCCTGTGTACGTAGTGCCCTCCTGATCCCTTTCCTGTGTACGTAGTGCCCTCCTGACCCCTCCCCTGTGTAGGTAGTGCCCTCCTGATCCCTCCCCTGTGTACATAGTGCATGCCTGATCCCTCCCCTGTGTTCGTAATACACGCCTGATCCATCCACTGTGTACGTAGTGCCCTCCTGATCCCTCCACTGTGTACGTAGTGCCCTCCTGATCCCTCCCCTGTGTACGTAGTGCACGCCTGATCCCTCCACTGTGTACGTAGTGTCCTCCTGATCCCTCCACTGTGTATGTAGTGCACGCCTGATCCCTCCCCTGTGTATGTAGTGCACGCCTGATCCCTCCCCTGTGTATGTAGTGCACGCCTGATCCCTCCCCTGTGTATGTAGTGCATGCCTGATCCCTCCCCTGTGTACGTAGTGCATGCCTGATCCCTCCCCTGTGTACGTAGTTCCCTCCTGATCCCTTCACTGTATAAGTAGTACCCTCCTGATCTGTCCATTGTGTATGTAGTGCACGCCTGATCCCTCCCCTGTGTACATAGTACACGCCTGATCCATCCACTGTGTACGTAGTGCCCTCCTGATCCCTCCACTGTGTATGTAGTGCACGCCTGATCCCTCCCCTGTGTACTTAGTGCCCTCCTGACCCCTCCCCTGTGAACGTAGTGCCCTCCTCATTCCTCCCCTGTGTACATAGTGCCCTCCTGATCCCTCCACTGCGTACGTAGTGTCCTCCTGATCCCTTCCATGTGTACGTAGTGCCCTCCTGATCCCTCCACTGTGTATGTAGTGCATACCTGATCCCTCCCCTGTGTATGTAGTGCACGCTTGATCCCTCCCCTGTGGAAATAGTGCACGCCTGATCCCTCCCCTGTGTACGTAGTGCACGCCTGATCCCTCCCCTGTGTACGTAGTGCCCTCCTGATCCCTTCACTGTATAAGTAGTGCCCTCCTGATCCGTCCACTGTGTATGTAGTGCACACCTGATCCCTCCCCTGTGTACGTAGTACACGCCTAATGCGTCCACTCTGTACGTAGTACACGCCTCATCCCTTTCCTGTGTACGTAGTGCCCTCCTGACCCCTGCCCTGTGTACGTAGTGCCCTCCTGATCCCTCCCCTGTGTACATAGTGCATGCCTGATCCCTCCCCTGTGTACGTAATACACGCCTGATCCGTCCACTGTGTAGTTAGTGCCCTCCTGATCCCTCCACTGTGTACGTAGTGCTCTCCTGATCCCTCCCCTGTGTACGTAGTGCACGCCTGATCCCTCCACTGTGTACGTAGTGCCCTCCTGATCCCTCCACTGTGTACATAGTGCACGCCTGATCCCTCCACTGTGTACGTAGTGCACGCCTGATCCCTCCACTGTGTACGTAGTGCCCTCCTGATCCCTCCACTGTGTACGTAGTGCCCTCCTGATCCCTTCACTGTATAAGTAGTGCCCTCCTGATCCGTCTACTGTGTATGTAGTGCACGCCTGATCCCTCCCCTGTGTACGTAGTACACGCCTGATGCGTCCACTGTGTACGCAGTACACGCCTGATCCCTCCACTGTGTACGTAGTGCCCTCCTGACCCCTCCCCTGTGTACGTAGTGCCCTCCTGATCCCTCCCCTGTGTACATAGTGCATGCCTGATGCCTCCCCTGTGTACGTAATACACGTCTGATCCGTCCACTGTGTACGTAGTGCCCTCCTGATCCCTCCACTGTGTACGTAGTGCCCTCCTGATCCCTCCCCTGTGTACGTAGTGCACGCCTGATCCCTCCACTGTGTACGTAGTGTCCTCCTGATCCCTCCACTGTGTATGTAGTGCACACGCCTGATCCCTCCCCTGTGTATGTAGTGCATGACTGATCCCTCCCCTGTATACGTAGTGCATGCCTGATCCCTCCCCTGTGTACGTATTGCCCTCCTGATCCCTTCACTGTATAAGTAGTACCCTCCTGATCTGTCCACTGTGTATGTAGTGCACACCTGATCCCTCCCCTGTGTATGTAGTGCACGCCTGATCCCTCCCCTGTGTACGTATTACACGCCTGATCCGTCCACTGTGTACGTAGTGCCCTCCTGATCCCTCCACTGTGTATGTAGTGCACGCCTGATCCCTCCCCTGTGTACGTAGTGCCCTCCTGACCCCTCCCCTGTGTACGTAGTGCCCTCCTGATTCCTCCCCTGTGTACATAGTGCCCTCCTGATCCCTCCACTGCGTACGTAGTGCCCTCCTGATCCCTCCCCTGTGTACGTAGTGCATACCTGATCCCTCCCCTGTGTACGTAGTGCACGCCTGATCCCTCCCCTGTGTACATAGTGCATGCCTGATCCCTCCTCTGTGTACATAATACACGCCTGATCCGTCCACTGTATACGTAGTGCCCTCTTGATCCCTCCACTGTGTACGTAGTGCCCTCCTGATCCCTCCCCTGTGTACGTAGTGCCCTCCTGACCCCTCCCCTGTGTACGTAGTGCCCTCCTGATCCCTCCCCTGTGTACATAGTGCATGCCTGATCCCTCCCCTGTGTACGTAATACACGCCTGATCCGTCCACTGTGTACGTAGTGCCCTCCTGATCACTCCCCTGTGTACGTAGTGCCCTCCTGATCCCTCCACTGTGTATGTAGTGCACGCCTGATCCCTCCCCTGTGGAAATAGTGCACGCCTGATCCCTCCCCTGTGTACGTAGTGCACGCCTGATCCCTCCCCTGTGTACGTAGTGCGCTCCTGGTCCCTTCACTGTATAAGTAGTGCCCTCCTGATCCATCCACTGTGTATGTAGTGCACGCTTGATCCCTCCCCTGTGTAAGTAGTACACGCCTGATGCGTCCACTGTGTACGTAGTACATGCCTGATCCCTTTCGTGTGTACGTAGTGCCCTCCTGATCCCTCCCCTGTGTACATAGTGCATGCCTGATCCCTCCCCTGTGTACGTAATACACGCCTGATCCGTCCACTGTGTACGTAGTGCCCTCCTGATCACTCCCCTGTGTACGTAGTGCCCTCTTGATCCCTCCACTGTGTATGTAGTGCACGCCTGATCCCTCCCCTGTGGAAATAGTGCACAACTGATCCCTCCCCTGTGTACGTAGTGCACACCTGATCCCTCCCCTATGTACGTAGTGTGCTCCTGATCCCTTCACTGTATAAGTAGTGCCCTCCTGATCCATCCACTGTGTACATAGTGCATGCCTGATCCCTCCTCTGTGTACGTAATACACGCCTGATCCGTCCACTGTGTACGTAGTGCCCTCCTGATCCCTCCACTGTGTACGTAGTGTCCTCCTGATCCCTCCCCTGTGTATGTAGTGCACGCCTGATCTCTCCCCTGTGTATGTAGTGCACGCCTGATCCCTCCCCTGTGTACGTAGTGCATGCCTGATCCCTCCCCTGTGTACGTAGTGCCCTCCTGATCCCTTCACTGTATAAGTAGTACCCTCCTGATCTGTCCACTGTGTATGTAGTACACGCCTGATCCGTCCACTGTATACGTAGTGCCCTCCTCATCCCTCCCCTGTGTACGTAGTGCCCTCCTGACCCCTCCCCTGTGTACGTAGTGCCCTCCTGATTCCTCCCCTGTGTACATAGTGCATGCCTAATCCCTCCCCTGTGTACATAGTGCCCTCCTGATCCCTCCACTGCGTACGTAGTGCCCTCCTGATCCCTCCACTGTGTACGTAGTGCCCTCCTGATCCCTCCACTGTGTACATAGTGCACGCCTGATCCCTCCCCTGTGTACATAGTGCCCTCCTGATCCCTTCACTGCATATGTAGTGCCCTCCTGATCCCTCCCCTGTGTACGTAGTGCATGCCTGATCCCTCCCCTGTGGAAATAGTGCACGCCTGATCCCTCCCCTGTGTATGTAGTGCACGCCTGATCCCTCCCCTGTGTACGTAGTGCATGCCTGATCCCTCCCCTGTGTACGTAGTGCCCTCCTGATCCCTTCACTGCATAAGTAGTGCCCTCCTGATCCCTCCCCTGTGTACGTAGTGCATGCCTGATCCCTTCTCTGTGTACGTAGGACACGCCGGATCCCTCCCCTGTGTATGTAGTGCACGCCTGATCCCTCCCCTGTGTACGTAGTGCACGCCTGATCCCTCCCCTGTGTACGTATTGCCCTCCTGATCCCTTCACTGTATAAGTAGTGCCCTCCTGATTCGTCCACTGTGTATATAGTGCATGCCTGATCCCTCCCCTGTGTACGTAGTGCCCTCCTGATCCCTCCACTGTGTACATAGTGCACGCCTGATCCCTTCACTGTGTACGTAGTGCACGCCTGATCCGTCCCCTGTGTACGTAGTGCATGCCTGATCCCTCCACTGTGTACGTAGTGCCCTCCTGATCCCTCCACTGTGTACGTAGTGCCATCCTGATCCCTCCACTGTGTACGTAGTGCACGCCTGATCCCTCCCCTGTGGAAATAGTGCACGCCTGATCCCTCGCCTGTGTATGTAGTGCACGCCTGATCCCTCCCCTGTGTACGTAGTGCATGCCTGATCCCTCCCCTGTGTACGTAGTGCCCTCCTGATCCCTTCACTGTATAAGTAGTACCCTCCTGATCTGTCCACTGTGTATGTAGTGCATGCCTGATCCGTCCACTGTGTACGTAGTGCCCTCCTCATCCCTCCCCTGTGTACGTAGTGCCCTCCTGACCCCTCCCCTGTGTACGTAGTGCCCTCCTGATTCCTCCCCTGTGTACATAGTGCATGCCTGATCCCTCCCCTGTGTACATAGTGCCCTCCTGATCCCTCCACTGCGTACGTAGTGCCCTCCTGATCCCTCCACTGCGTACGTAGTGCCTTCCTGATCCCTCCACTGTGTACGTAGTGCCCTCCTGATCCCTCCACTGTGTACGTAGTGCCCTCCTGATTCCTCCCCTGTGTACATAGTGCACGCCTGATCCCTCCCCTGTGTACATAGTGCCCTCCTGATCCCTTCACTGCATAAGTAGTGCCCTCCTGATCCCTCCCCTGTGTACGTAGTGCATGCCTGATCCCTCCCCTGTGTACGTAGTACACGCCTGATCCCTCCCCTGTGTACGTAGTGCACGCCTGATCCCTCCCCTGTGTACGTATTGCCCTCCTGATCCCTTCACTGTATAAGTAGTGCCCTCCTGATCCGTCCACTGTGTATATAGTGCACGCCTGATCCCTCCCCTGTGTACGTAGTGCCCTCCTGATCCCTCCACTGTGTACATAGTGCACGCCTGATCCCTCCACTGTGTACGTAGTGCACGCCTGATCCGTCCCCTGTGTACGTAGTGCATGCCTGATCCCTCCACTGTGTACGTCGTGCCCTCCTGATCTCTCCACTGTGTACGTAGTGCCCTCCTGATCCCTCCACTGTGTACGTAGTGCACGCCTGATCCCTCCCCTGTGGAAATAGTGCACGCCTGATCCCTCCCCTGTGTACGTAGTGCACGCCTGATCCCTCCCCTATGTACGTAGTGTGCTCCTGATCCCTTCACTGTATAAGTAGTGCCCTCCTGATCCATCCACTGTGTACATAGTGCATGCCTGATCCCTCCTCTGTGTACGTAATACACGCCTGATCCGTCCACTGTGTACGTCGTGCCCTCCTGATCCCTCCACTGTGTACGTAGTGCCCTCCTGATCCCTCCACTGTGTACGTAGTGCACGCCTGATCCCTCCCCTGTGGAAATAGTGCACGCCTGATCCCTCCCCTGTGTACGTAGTGCACGCCTGATCCCTCCACTGTGTACGTAGTGCCCTCCTGATCCCTTCACTGTGTACGTAGTGCACGCCTGATCCCTCCACTGTGTACGTAGTGCACGCCTGATCCCTCCCCTGTGGAAAGAGTGCACGCCTGATCCCTCCCCTGTGTACGTAGTGCACGCCTGATCCCTCCACTGTGTACGTAGTGCCCTCCTGATCCCTTCACTGTGTACGTAGTGCATGCCTGATCCCTCCACTGTGTACGTAGTGCACGCCTGATCCCTCCCCTGTGTACGTAGTGCCCTCCTGATCCCTTTCCTGTGTATGTAGTGCCCTCCTGATCCCTTCACTGTGTACGTAGTGCATGCCTGATCCCTCCACTGTGTACGTAGTGCACGCCTGATCCCTCCCCTGTGTACGTAGTGCCCTCCTGATCCCTTTCCTGTGTACGTAGTGCCCTCCTGACCCCTCCCCTGTGTAGGTAGTGCGCTCCTGATCCCTCCCCTGTGTACATAGTGCATGCCTGATCCCTCCCCTGTGTTCGTAATACACGCCTGATCCATCCACTGTGTACGTAGTGCCCTCCTGATCCCTCCACTGTGTACGTAGTGCCCTCCTGATCCCTCCCCTGTGTACGTAGTGCACGCCTGATCCCTCCACTGTTTACGTAGTGTCCTCCTGATCCCTCCACTGTGTATGTAGTGCACGCCTGATCCCTCCCCTGTGTATGTAGTGCACGCCTGATCCCTCCCCTGTGTATGTAGTGCATGCCTGATCCCTCCCCTGTGTACGTAGTGCATGCCTGATCCCTCCCCTGTGTACGTAGTTCCCTCCTGATCCCTTCACTGTATAAGTAGTACCCTCCTGATCTGTCCACTGTGTATGTAGTGCACGCCTGATCCCTCCCCTGTGTACATAGTACACGCCTGATCCATCCACTGTGTACGTAGTGCCCTCCTGATCCCTCCACTGTGTATGTAGTGCACGCCTGATCCCTCCCCTGTGTACTTAGTGCCCTCCTGACCCCTCCCCTGTGAACGTAGTGCCCTCCTCATTCCTCCCCTGTGTACATAGTGCCCTCCTGATCCCTCCACTGCGTACGTAGTGCCCTCCTGATCCCTCCCCTGTGTACGTAGTGCACGCCTGATCCCTCCACTGTGTACGTAGTGTCCTCCTGATCCCTCCACTGTGTATGTAGTGCACGCCTGATCCCTCCCCTGTGTATGTAGTGCACGCCTGATCCCTCCCCTGTGTATGTAGTGCATGCCTGATCCCTCCCCTGTGTACGTGGTGCATACCTGATCCCTCCCCTGTGTACGTAGTTCCCTCCTGATCCCTTCACTTTATAAGTAGTACCCTCCTGATCTGTCCACTGTGTATGTAGTGCACGCCTGATCCCTCCCCTGTGTACGTAGTACACGCCTGATCCGTCCACTGTGTACGTAGTGCCCTCCTGATCCCTCCACTGTGTATGTAGTGCACGCCTGATCCCTCCCCTGTGTACGTAGTGCCCTCCTGACCCCTCCCCTGTGAGCGTAGTGCCCTCCTCATTCCTCCCCTGTGTACATAGTGCCCTCCTGATCCCTCCACTGCGTACGTAGTGCCCTCCTGATCCCTCCACTGTGTACGTAGTGCCCTCCTGATCCCTCCACTGTGTACATAGTGCACGCCTGATCCCTCCACTGTGTACGTAGTGCACGCCTGATCCATCCCCTGTGTACGTAGTGCATGCTTGATCCCTCCACTGTGTACGTAGTGCCCTCCTGATCCCTCCACTGTGTACGTAGTGCACGCCTGATCCCTCCCCTGTGGAAATAGTGCACGCCTGATCCCTCCCCTGTGTATGTAGTGCACGCCTGATCCCTCCCCTGTGTACGTAGTGCATGCCTGATCCCTCCCCTGTGTACGTAGTGCCCTCCTGATCCGTCCACTGTGTATATAGTGCACGCCTGATCCCTCCCCTGTGTACATAGTGCACGCCTGATCCCTCCACTGTGTACGCAGTGCACGCCTGATCCGTCCCCTGTGTACGTAGTGCATGCCTGATCCCTCCACTGTGTACGTAGTGCCCTCCTGATCCCTCCACTGTGTACGTAGTGCCCTCCTGATCCCTCCACTGTGTACGTAGTGCATGCCTGATCCCTCCACTGTGTACGTAGTGCACGCCTGATCCCTCCACTGTGTACGTAGTGCACGCCTGATCCCTCCACTGTGTACGTAGTGCCCTTCTGATCCCTCCACTGTGTACGTAGTGCCCTCCTGATCCCTCCACTGTGTACGTAGTGCACGCCTGATCCCTCCACTGTGTACATAGTGCACGCCTGATCCCTCCCCTGTGTATGTAGTGCACGCCTGATCCCTCCCCTGTGTACGTAGTACACGCCTGATCTCTCCCCTGTGTACGTATTGCCCTCCTGATCCCTTCACTGTATAAGTAGTGCCCTCCTGATCCGTCCACTGTGTATATAGTGCACGCCTGATCCCTCCCCTGTGTACATAGTGCCCTCCTGATCCCTCCACTGTGTACATAGTGCACGCCTGATCCCTCCACTGTGTACGTAGTGCACGCCTGATCCGTCCCATGTACGTAGTGCATGCCTGATCCCTACACTGTGTACGTAGTGCCCTCCTGATCCCTCCACTGTGTACGTAGTGCCCTCCTGATCCCTCCCCTGTGTACGTAGTGCACGCCTGATCCCTCCCCTGTGTACGTAGTGCACGCCTGATCCCTCCCCTGTGGAAATAGTGCACGCCTGATCCCTCCCCTGTGTACGTAGTGCACGCCTGATCCCTCCACTGTGTACGTAGTGCCCTCCTGATCCCTTCACTGTGTACGTAGTGCATGCCTGATCCCTCCACTGTGTACGTAGTGCACGCCTGATCCCTCCCCTGTGTACGTAGTGCCCTCCTGATCCCTTTCCTGTGTACGTAGTGCCCTCCTGACCCCTCCCCTGTGTAGGTAGTGCCCTCCTGATCCCTCCCCTGTGTACATAGTGCATGCCTGATCCCTCCCCTGTGTACGTAATACACGCCTGATCCATCCACTGTGTACGTAGTGCCCTCCTGATCCCTCCACTGTGTACGTAGTGCCCTCCTGATCCCTCCCCTGTGTACGTAGTGCACGCCTGATCCCTCCACTGTGTACGTAGTGTCCTCCTGATCCCTCCACTGTGTATGTAGTGCATGCCTGATCCCTCCCCTGTGTATGTAGTGCACGCCTGATCCCTCCCCTGTGTATGTAGTGCACGCCTGATCCCTCCCCTGTGTATGTAGTGCATGCCTGATCCCTCCCCTGTGTACGTAGTGCATGCCTGATCCCTCCCCTGTGTACGTAGTTCCCTCCTGATCCCTTCACTGTATAAGTAGTACCCTCCTGATCTGTCCACTGTGTATGTAGTGCACGCCTGATCCCTCCCCTGTGTACATAGTACACGCCTGATCCGTCCACTGTGTACGTAGTGCCCTCCTGATCCCTCCACTGTGTACATAGTGCACGCCTGATCCCTCCACTGTGTACGTAGTGCACGCCTGATCCGTCCCCTGTGTACGTAGTGCATGCTTGATCCCTCCACTGTGTACGTAGTGCCCTCCTGATCCCTCCACTGTGTACGTAGTGCCCTCTTGATCCCTCCACTGTGTACGTAGTGCACGCCTGATCCCTCCCCTGTGGAAATAGTGCACGCCTGATCCCTCCCCTGTGTATGTAGTGCACGCCTGATCCCTCCCCTGTGTACGTAGTGCATGCCTGATCCCTCCCCTGTGTACGTAGTGCCCTCCTGATCCGTCCACTGTGTATATAGTGCACGCCTGATCCCTCCCCTGTGTACGTAGTGCCCTCCTGATCCCTCCACTGTGTACATAGTGCACGCCTGATCCCTCCACTGTGTACGCAGTGCACGCCTGATCCGTCCCCTGTGTATGTAGTGCATGCCTGATCCCTCCACTGTGTACGTAGTGCCCTCCTGATCCCTCCACTGTGTACGTAGTGCCCTCCTGATCCCTCCACTGTGTACGTAGTGCCCTCCTGATCCCTCCACTGTGTACGTAGTGCACGCCTGATCCCTCCCCTGTGGAAATAGTGCACGCCTGATCCCTCCCCTGTGTATGTAGTGCACGCCTGATCCCTCCCCTGTGTACGTAGTGCATGCCTGATCCCTCCCCTGTGTACGTAGTGCCCTCCTGATCCGTCCACTGTGTATATAGTGCACGCCTGATCCCTCCCCTGTGTACGTAGTGCCCTCCTGATCCCTCCACTGTGTACATAGTGCACGCCTGATCCCTCCACTGTGTACGCAGTGCACGCCTGATCCGTCCCCTGTGTATGTAGTGCATGCCTGATCCCTCCACTGTGTACGTAGTGCCCTCCTGATCCCTCCACTGTGTACGTAGTGCCCTCCTGATCCCTCCACTGTGTACGTAGTGCCCTCCTGATCCCTCCACTGTGTACGTAGTGCACGCCTGATCCCTCCACTGTGTACGTAGTGCACGCCTGATCCCTCCACTGTGTATGTAGTGCATGCCTGATCCCTCCCCTGTGTACGTAGTACACGCCTGATCTCTCCCCTGTGTACGTATTGCCCTCCTGATCCCTTCACTGTATAAGTAGTGCCCTCCTGATCCGTCCACTGTGTATATAGTGCACGCCTGATCCCTCCCCTGTGTACGTAGTGCCCTCCTGATCCCTCCACTGTGTACATAGTGCACGCCTGATCCCTCCACTGTGTACGTAGTGCACGCCTCATCCGTCCCCTGTGTACGTAGTGCATGCCTGATCCCTACACTGTGTACGTAGTGCCCTCCTGATCCCTCCACTGTGTACGTAGTGCCCTCCTGATCCCTCCCCTGTGTACGTAGTGCACGCCTGATCCCTCCCCTGTGTACGTAGTGCACGCCTGATCCCTCCCCTGTGGAAATAGTGCACGCCTGATCCCTCCCCTGTGTACGTAGTGCACGCCTGATCCCTCCACTGTGTACGTAGTGCCCTCCTGATCCCTCCACTGTGTACGTAGTGCACGCCTGATCCCTCCCCTGTGTACGTAGTGCCCTCCTGATCCCTTTCCTGTGTACGTAGTGCCCTCCTGACCCCTCCCCTGTGTAGGTAGTGCCCTCCTGATCCCTCCCCTGTGTACATAGTGCATGCCTGATCCCTCCCCTGTGTACGTAATACACGCCTGATCCATCCACTGTGTACGTAGTGCCCTCCTGATCCCTGCACTGTGTACCTAGTGCCCTCCTGATCCCTCCCCTGTGTACGTAGTGCACGCCTGATCCCTCCACTGTGTACGTAGTGTCCTCCTGATCCATCCACTGTGTATGTAGTGCACGCCTGATCCCTCCCCTGTGTATGTAGTGCACGCCTGATCCCTCCCCTGTGTATGTAGTGCACGCCTGATCCCTCCCCTGTGTATGTAGTGTACGCCTGATCCCTCCCCTGTGTACGTAGTGCATGCCTGATCCCTCCCCTGTGTACGTAGTTCCCTCCTGATCCCTTCACTGTATAAGTAGTACCCTCCTGATCTGTCCACTGTGTATGTAGTGCACGCCTGATCCCTCCCCTGTGTACGTAGTACACGCCTGATCCGTCCACTGTGTACGTAGTGCCCTCCTGATCCCTTCACTGTGTATGTAGTGCACGCCTGATCCCTCCCCTGTGTACTTAGTGCCCTCCTGACCCCTCCCCTGTGAACGCAGTGCCCTCCTCATTCCTCCCCTGTGTACATAGTGCCCTCCTGATCCCTCCACTGCGTACGTAGTGCCCTCCTGATCCCTCCACTGTGTACGTAGTGCATACCTGATCCCTCACCTGTGTACGTAGTGCACGCCTCATCCCTCCCCTGTGTACATAGTGCATGCCTGATCCCTCCTCTGTGTACATAATACACGCCTGATCCGTCCACTGTGTACGTAGTGCCCTCCTGATCCCTCCACTGTGTACGTAGTGCCCTCCTGATCCCTCCCCTGTGTACGTAGTGCCCTCCTGACCCCTCCCCTGTGTACGTAGTGCCCTCCTGATCCCTCCCCTGTGTACATAGTGCATGCCTGATCCCTCCCCTGTGTATGTAATACACGCCTGATCCGTCCACTGTGTACGTAGTGCCCTCCTGATCCCTCCCCTGTGTACGTAGTGCCCTCCTGATCCCTCCACTGTGTATGTAGTGCACGCCTGATCCCTCCCCTGTGGAAATAGTGCACGCCTGATCCCTCCCCTGTGTACGTAGTGCCCTCCTGATCCCTCCCCTGTGTACATAGTGCATGCCTGATCCCTCCCCTGTGTATGTAATACACACCTGATCCGTCCACTGTGTACGTAGTGCCCTCCTGATCCCTCCCCTGTGTACGTAGTGCCCTCCTGATCCCTCCACTGTGTATGTAGTGCACGCCTGATCCCTCCCCTGTGGAAATAGTGCACGCCTGATCCCTCCCCTGTGTACGTAGTACACGCCTGATGTGTCCACTGTGTACGTAGTACATGCCTGATCCCTTTCCTGTGTACGTAGCGCCCTCCTGACCCCTCCCCTGTGTACGTAGTGCATGCCTGATCCCTCCCCTGTGTACGTAGTGCATGCCTGATCCCTCCCCTGTGTACGTAGTGCCCTCCTGATCCCTTCACTGTATAAGTAGTACCCTCCTGATCTGTCCACTGTGTATGTAGTACACGCCTGATCCGACCACTGTGTACGTAGTGCCCTCCTGATCCCTCCCCTGTGTACGTAGTGCCCTCCTGACCCCTCCCCTGTGTACGTAGTGCCCTCCTGATTCCTCCCCTGTGTACATAGTGCCCTCCTGATCCCTCCACTGCGTACGTAGTGCCCTCCTGATCCCTCCACTGTGTACGTAGTGCCCTCCTGATCCCTCCACTGTGTACGTTGTGCCCTCCTGATTCCTCCCCTGTGTACATAGTACACGCCTGATCCCTCCACTGTGTACATAGTGCCCTCCTGATCCCTTCACTGTATAAGTAGTGCCCTCCTGATCCCTCCCCTGTGTATGTAGTGCATTCCTGATCCCTCCCCTGTGTATGTAGTGCACGCCTGATCCCTCCCCTGTGGAAATAGTGCACGCCTGATCCCTCCCCTGTGTACGTAGTGCCCTCCTGATCCCTTCACTGTATGAGTAGTGCCCTCCTGATCCGTCCACTGTGTATGTAGTGCACGCCTGATCCCTCCCCTGTGTACGTAGTGCATGCCTGATCCCTCCCCTGTGTATGTAGTGCACGCCTGATCCCTCCCCTGTGGAAATAGTGCACGCCTGATCCCTCCCCTGTGTACGTATTGCCCTCCTGATCCCTTCACTGTATAAGTAGTGCCCTCCTGATCCGTCCACTGTGTATGTAGTACACGCCTGATCCCTCCCCTGTGTATGTAGTGCACGCCTGATCCCTCCCCTGTGTACGTAGTGCACGCCTGATCCCTCCCCTGTGTACGTAGTCCCCTCCTGATCCCTTCACTGTATAAATAGTGCCCTCCTGATCCGTCCCTGTGTACGTAGTGCCCTCCTGATCCCTCCACTGTGTACATAGTGCACGCCTGATCCCTCCACTGTGTACGCAGTGCACGCCTGATCCGTCCCCTGTGTACGTAGTGCATGCCTGATCCCTCCACTGTGTACGTAGTGCCCTCCTGATCCCTCCACTGTGTACGTAGTGTCCTCCTGATCCCTCCACTGTGTACGTAGTGCATGCCTGATCCCTCCACTGTGTACGTAGTGCACGCCTGATCCCTCCACTGTGTACGTAGTGCACGCCTGATCCCTCCACTGTGTACGTAGTGCCCTCCTGATCCCTCCACTGTGTACGTAGTGCCCTCCTGATCCCTCCACTGTGTACGTAGTGCACGCCTGATCCCTCCACTGTGTACGTAGTGCCCTCCTGATCCCTCCACTGTGTACGTAGTGCACGCCTGATCCCTCCACTGTGTACGTAGTGCACGCCTGATCCCTCCACTGTGTACGTAGTGCCCTCCTGATGCCTTCACTGTATAAGTAGTGCCCTCCTGATCCCTCCACTGTGTATGTAGTGCACGCCTGATCCCTCCACTGTGTACGTAGTGCACGTCTGATCCCTCCACTGTGTACATAGTGCCCTCCTGATCCCTCCACTGTGTATGTAGTGCACGCCTCATCCCACCACTGTGTACGTAGTGCACGCCTGATCCCACCACTGTGTACATAGTGCACACCTGATCCCTCCACTGTGTACTTAGTGCACGCCTGATCCCTCCACTGTGTACGAATGCACGCCTGACACCTCCACAGTGTACCTAGCGCACAACTCGTGATCTCTGCATTGTGTGCATAGTGTACGCCTGAACCCTGCACTCTGTACATAGCGCATTCCTGAGCCCTTCACTCTGCACGTAACTCATTCCTTAACTCTGTGCGTAATGGACTCCTGAATCCTTTTGCACTTTGTGTAACGCACACTTCCATAGTTCATGCAAAACCATTTGTAATGCAAGCTCTTTATTCTTTTTGAATGTCCCTCATTCTGAAGTTCAAAAGTTGGGAAGTATGTAATTGTTCCTTCCCTTCTCAACCTACCCCCTTCACATATACATTTTTGTTTTGGAAATAACCTACTGTATTTATTATTTTTCTGTAAACTACCCCTGCACTTTCAGGTATCTCATCTAGGTAAGACATTCTCAGCTGCACACGTCTCTTGAGATACTCACATCATGCATCCCATGGATTTGGAACAATCTACAGTGCATGTTCCTTGGTGTGACATCAGGGGAGTGGCTGCAAGAACTAAGAAAGCAACAACCATCCCATGATGACATAAGAGAGGAAGATGGCAGTACTGGACAGGGTGGGCAACAACAAAACAGTGGGTACTGCAGATCAAAACTGGATTTGCTGGGTGTGGGTATATGTTTATGAATTAGAGGGAATAAAAAAAAGGGGTGAAGTTCCTCTTTCATAATAATTAGAGCCATCATTATATGATGTCTATACTAAGTGACTTTCTGTGGTTATCACTGCAGGAAATCTCTCAAATTAAAGGGTATGTTACCTCAACATTTCACATTCCTTATTATTAATGTCTGTTGCACCATGTAAATAGTATCCCGTTTCCTTTGCATTGCTTCTTTTTTGTGAAATACCTGGGGATGTTGCCAGTCCCCCTGCTTTCCTATTTCAAACTCACTACTCCCAGGCATGGAAGCACATCCATCCCAGTGTGGTCCGTTTTATTCTCCTCATTGTATTAGGGAGTACAGCCTGCCTGTAATCCTTGCAAAGTGCACAGTCTATTTGCCTTTAGTAAATCCATCCTGCTGCATCCTTTTTGTGAACATTCACAAATTTTATAATGGTGCATGGATTTTGACATTTTGAGGGGAATGATTCTCCATCGTGGCCATGTAGGAGTCAGACAGAGAGATTTGGAAGTCGTCACTCTTCAGTCTTGTTAGGTACACCCAGAGGGGCCCAGAGGGGCCAAAAGAGAGGGAGCCTATAAGTAAGTAGCTGAAATAGCAAAGAAAAAGCAGGACTAGAAATGTCATTCTGCAGAGAAAAGCAAAAATTAAAGTGCAAGGGGAATATACAGTATATTAGTCAAAGAAAAGTAGTCTAAGAAGATGTGAAATTAGCTATTTTTAGCGGCGCTTTACCGTCGTTTTAGCTGTGCTTTTTGGCCGCTAGCGGGGCACTTTTAACAACCGCTAGCGGCTGAAAAAGGGTTAAAAGCTCCCGCAAAGCGCCGCTGCAGCAGCCCTTAGCCAGCGCTTCAGCGGTGCTGCCCATTGATTTCAGTGGGCAGGGGCGATTTAGGAGTGGTGTATACACTGCTCCTAAAGCGCCTCAAAGATGCTGCTTGCAGGACTTTTTTTGACGTCCTGCCAGCGCACCGCTCCGGTGTAAAAGCCCTCGGGCTTTCACATTGGAGTGACAGGAGAAGCGCCTCAGTGTGAAAGGGGTCTTACAGCTAATTTTCCAAGTCTTGTATCCTAGGAGTAGCACCCTCCTAGGTAGGTGCTATAAAAGAGTATAGAGAACTAAAAATATTGCCCCGTACACACGGTCGGATTTTCCGACGGAAAATGTGTGATAGGACCTTGTTGTCGGAAATTCCGACCGTGTGTAGGCTCCATCACACATTTTCCATTGGAATTTCCGACACACAAAGTTTGAGAGCTTGCTATACAATTTTCCGACAACAAAATCCGTTGTCGGAATTTCCGATCGTGTGTACACAAGTCCGACACACAAAGTGCCACGCATGGTCAGAATAAATTAAGAGAGGAAAGCTATTGGCTACTGCCCCGTTTATAGTCCCGACATACGTATTTTACGTCACCGCGTTCAGAACGATCGGATTTTCCGACAACTTTGTGTGACCGTGTGTATGCAAAATAAGTTTGAGCCAACATCCGTCGGAAAAAAAATCCATGGATTTTGTTGTCGGAATGTCTGATCAATGTCCGACCGTGTATACGGGGCATAAGGATCCCTCATGGTGCAAATCCCTGCTAATGCCAGCTATGAATACATATATAAATATATAAAATAAACCCCTATACACTTGAAACTGCAAAAAGGGGAGAGAGGGGGAAAGGGATTGGAATGGGAGCTCTCGGTATCAATCATCAAAAACTCATAATAAAAACTCTGGGCTCAACCGACTCCAATGACATAAAGAGGATAGGGGAAAACTCTTCTAAAACTCATAATAGAAACCCTGTTTGGGTTTAACCGACTCCAAGGACATAAAGGGGATATGAAAAGGAAATACACTGCCCACTGTCCAAGTACAAAAAGTCAAAATTGATTATAGCAAAAACACATAAATGGAATAGCCAATGATAAAAACGGAATCATTCACAACATGTCAATCATACTGTGATAAAAACTCAATGTCCACCATTCTTGCCCCTGTGACAGTACAGTATATATATATATATATATATATATATATATATATAACTTGCAACATAGAACTTGCATGCATGTAGATAAGATGTGGAGCTAAGTTGGCTCCCACGGGAAATGGATACCAGGGAGATCAGACCTGGATCCTGGGAAAGAGACACACTGGCATATTGTGGTAGATATTGTTAATTCCTTGATGTATCCAAAAGGGGGGAATTGCTGAGATATGAAAGAGGAAGGGACAGCCCCCTGGGTCAACAGTGGTCTAGGGGAGGTATATGGAATTGAAAGGTACAGTCCATAGTATGTATGTGGCAATGAAACGCCAGAGATTTGAATGCAAAACAATGTCCTGTAACCACCCTCTCACTGTTGCAAACCATAATTGATATCCAGAGTATGCATTCAAGTTGACAGTCCTGATCCATGGGAAGACCATACATGATCAAAGCCATATACAGTGGTCCAAAGTAGAAGAGAGTAAATGGATACTTATCAGGTGGTGATGAAAAGACAAATCTTCAGTGCCAGTGCCATTGCCGATTTCCAATGAGGCCCATCAAGCATGAGCAAGTGTTCATATCCTCCAGGTCCACAGGGGCAAGGTGGACAAGGGAAAATGAAAGCCTAACCAGTTCGCTGGTCACCGCCGGCTGCGTCAGAGGAAGTGGTGGTCCCGGCTTAGAAGGGACCACACATCCTATTCACATGCATGCAGTTTCTGTTTCATTGTTGCTTCTCAGGATTAAAGATGTGTACCTTCACATTTCTCGCTATATGTATATATATATATATATATATATATATATATATATATATATTATTGTCACTGGATAGGAGCATTGAGTTTTTATCACAGTATGATTGACATGTTGTGAATGATTCAGTTTTTATCATTGGCTATTCATTTATATGTTTTTGATATAAATTTTGACTTTTTGTACTTGCACAGTGGGCTGTGTATTTCCTTTCTCTTTTTCTTATCCCCCTTTAATCATTGGAGTCGGTGTGAGCACAAAAAGGGTTTCTATTATGAGTTTTAGAAGTATAGTTTTTGGTCTTTCTGCTTACCAGGAAGATGGTCAGGTAAACTTAGAGGGCTCTCTGCCTACCAGGGAGCAGGATCTATGGGTTAGGTCTGCTCATTGTACTCAGGTGCAGCTCAGCTTGTTCTGACTATCCCCACTGGTCCAATAGCGAGACATATTGGACAGTGGGAGGGGACCTGACAAGTGACGTGCACAGGCTTTGTTACAGCCCTGGCAATTGGCAGAAGGAAAGTGTTGCATTGCATGGTGGGATACTGTATATAAGGCCAGAGTACATGTGCTCAGAGTTAGTTGAGTCAGGGAACAGAGTCCAGGAGGGAGGGGGGCGGCTGCCCTCTCCTCCGTGGAGGGAGGCTGTGTGGCCCTGGGTGGTCAACCCAGGGGCCTAGAGAGAGAGAGAGAGAACCTGAACCCAGAGGTCCGGCAGAGATGACTGGAAGGGAGACGGCAGGAAGGATCTGATTCTGCCTACTATGAGTACAGATCTGTGTCTTTGGGGCCTGGTCGAGTGAGTGCCACCACCTTTAGATTGAAGAGTCAGTGGATGGGTGTCAGTAAAGGGGATGCTAAAGAGTGTCCTGAAGATAAGATAGTGCATCAAGTCTGCTGCTAGTGGGAGCAAGAAGACTTAACCCTTCCATACCTGTGACTTTATGGTTAAAAGCAGTGTGAGTGTTCCTCAAGAATTTCAGTGAGGTCAAGTGAGAGTTGTCCTTTTTTATTGTGAATAGTTACAGTTGGAGTATCCCACTCAGCCCTTCTCCCATCCAAGTTCCAAATAAAATACAAAAACACAAAAACCCTGGACTGGTCATTGGAGTAATGAACAAATGGAGTAAGGGTGGAACAAGCAAGAACCCCTAGCAGCCAAGCAGAACCCCCTAGCAACCAAGTGGGGAACTCTAGCAACTAGTGGACAACCCTCAGCAAATAAGTGGGAACTATTAGCAACCAGCCATTTAGCAAGCCCTACGGGGACAGTGCTACATAGGGATTACAAACAAGATCATCTCAGAAAGAAGTAACATCAGATTTTTGTCAGGTAGGAACAGCCAGGTTTTCTGCTGACCCCAAGAACCCTGCAGGCTGGGTTCCAATGGCAGAGCTTAGCAGGAATTATCAGCAGTGTGAGCCTCTGCCTTTGATAAATAATAAAACATTGTAGTGCAGCCTGTGCCCATTGCTTGGAAGCTGAAAGGAAAGTGGACTTATGCAGCGTACACTAGAACTGACTTTTCTATCGGACTGGTCAGACAGACCAAGTCCGGCGGACAATCCGATCGTGTGTGGGCTTCATCGGACCTTCAAGCAGACTTTTCCAGTCAAAAAATCTGACAGACTTTAGATTTGAAACATGCTTCAAATCTTTACGTCGTAACTCCGCTGGACCCAGAAATCCGCTCGTCTGTATGCTAGTCCGACGGACACAAACCGATGCTAGGGCATCTATTGGCTATCAACTTCCTTATTTTAGTCCGGTGTACGTCATCACATACGAATCCGCCAGACTTTGGTGTGATCGTGTGTAGGCAAGTCCGTTTGTTAAAAAGTCAGTCGGAAGTCTGTCAAAAAGTCCGTTGAAAGTCCGTTGGAAAGTCCGTCAGACCAGGTCCGGTCGAAAAGTCCGCCCGTGTGGTATGCGGCTAACACACACGATGCTGGTGTCCATGTCTTTGTAGTCTTATATTTCCACAAAAGAAAATGATGTGTACGTAGTGTGACATAATGTAACTCCAGTATGGTTCATTTTCTAAAATACTAGCAGAAAAGTTGGTATGTGTTTTATTGCCATTTATTGTTAATTAATACCATAAATCAACAGCAATGTACTTTTGTGCAAGCGAAACAATAAGGCCATTGCACATATTGGTTTTTGCACAATGTTCAGTACCAGCAATGTAAAGATCTTTGAATCTCCACCCTCACATATTCTAATGAAAAACATACAGTGGCACAAGCTCTAAGAATATATGATAACACTAGTACTGACAGGAGGTAAATGTACATTTATTTTGCAGATAGTGATCGGGAATGAGCTTAGTTCCAAAGTACTGATATGAAGATCTAGTATTACAAAAGTTCTTTCTACAATCTCCTCCCCTTAGGGATATCCTACCATGGTCTGCCAATGTACTGTAAATGGTGAAGATGATATATGTAAGAAAATTAAATCTTGCCTTGTCTCTTGTTTCTGCTGAACCCTGAACTCTTTGGGCCTGCCGTGCACTTGAATTTAATTATGTATCTGAGTTTCTTGTTTGCCAGATTATTGTGCTCTCTCCAGCTGATATCTTGCACTTATGCATACCTGCACCTGACCTTATCTCCACTACCACTCATTACTGACCTTCGGCTTGTTCCTCGACTGCGCTTTCACTTGATCCCAACCTGCAGCCACTTGTTACCGGCCTTTGGTTTGTTTACTGACTACGCTTCTACTTGATCCCTACCTGCTTTATCTGCTTATCTGCTGCTGGACCCCAGCTTGCTCATCTTCTGGTGGGGCGATCCTGAGGACAGTGACCTGGTACTAACATGCAGCAAAACCCATCACTTTGTATTTTGGAAAGAGATGTCTAGCAGACAGGCACAACTCAACACAACCTAAAATGAGATTTTTCAAGTGAGTTTATATTGGGTTGTCAAAGATAACCATTGTTTGTATTGTTATTATAATGCTGATGTTATAAAAATGAAAGTGTGTGCTGTGTCCATAAAACTTCTTTAAAAAATTTGGGGATATACAGTACTATAAGGCGGGGGTAGGCAATCAATTGCTGACCGGCCATAGTAAAAATACGTCATTACTTTGACGTATAATACCAGTGTTATGGCAGCAGCTGCATCATTTTTTACTATGAGCAATTCTGCGCCAGATAAAAGTGGTCCTGCGGGCACATTCACCACAGGATCACTTTTAGAGGAGGCGGGAGAGGTAGCCCACCGATTGTTTCTGAGCTTAGTGGAGCTATCGGTAAAGCTCAGAAGCGATCCAATGCAGCCGTTTGCTTGGCAGGAAGTCGAGTAAGGGCAAGATGGCCCCCACTTGGCCCTATGCCCTTGGGGAACCAGAGCGACCTCTGATGTCACTTCTGGTTCTTGGGCATGTATACCTTTTTTTTTTACTTTTACCTACAGGTAAGCCTATAATAAGGCTTACCTGTAGGTAAAAAAAATATCTCCTAAACCTGTACGGTTTAGGAGATATTCCCCTCGCAATGAGCCGCTGATTGCAGCGGTGCATGCGCAAAGGGGATTCTTGGCTGACAGCCCGGCAAACTCCGGAGCTTGCCGCACAGAAGTCTCCCGCGCGCATGGGCGGGAGTGACGACATCGCGGCTCCGGCCACTCACAGCCGCGATACCCGGAAGACACGCCGAGGGGAAATGTCAGCTCCCTCGGCGTGGACAGGGGGAGATGTCGGCGCCTCATTCTAAGGTAAGTATCTCATAATGAGCTAGTATGCGGTGCATACTAGCTCATTATGCCTTTTCCCTTGCAGGTGTAGAAAAAAAAAAAAAACAGCAGGTATACAACCGCTTTAAAGGTAAATGAGAGATATGGGGTATTTTTGACCCCAGATCTCTCCATAAAGAGTTCCTGTCATGCATATTTCTATTACAAGGGATGTTTACATTTCTTGTAATAGGAATAAAAGTGATCAAATAAATAAAGGAACAGTGTAAGAAAAAAAAAAAAAACTTTTTTTTTTTAAAGTGCCCCATCCCTCTGTGCTCACACGCAGAAGCAAACGTGTACATAAGTCACGCCTGCATATGTAAACAGTGTTCTAACCACACATGTGAGGTTTTGTCACAATCGTTAGAGTGAGAGCAATAATTGTAGTGCAAGACCTCCTCTGTATCTCTAAACAGGTAACCTGTAAAAAAATGTACAGCTTCGCCTATTTTTAAGTACTGTAGTTTGTCGCACTGCACAAAAATTGCAGAGTGGTCTCATTCACTTGAATGGGTCAAGCTTGGTAGGTGCTCCACCCACCAACCATGACAGGGGGTATAACTCCTGCTGTGGCTGTGACATGTGTACAGCCCTGGCCACTAGAGCTAAAGGGAGTGCAGTTGGGGCGGGGGCGGTAAAAACTCCACCCCCCAAAGTGCAAATGTAAATGAACTCTTACTGTTCTGAGCCCCCTGTAATGTTGCTGGGTTAGCTGCACTTTGCCATAGACTTCTATTATATCCTGCAGGTGTGGTGCACTTTCTGAAAGTAAACCAAAACTCTTGCATTCAGGATGGGACAGGAGCTAGCGCTACAGAGGAGACATCGCCTTATGCGGCTCTTGCTCCCTACTGCAGCTTCAACTTTACAAGTAGTGCCTCTGCATTGCACCCTGTTAGATGCTCTGGAATGGCGGTTCAGTAAGCCCAGACCACGATCTACTAGTCACCTGTCCACCATCTACTAGTAGATCATGATCTACAGGTTGCTGACCTCCGCTATAAGGAATGAGATAAGGATATGTATAGTGGTAAACCCATATAGATATTGCCACAACATTGTGTGTTTAGATAAACATTTCCTGTCTGATTCCCAACCAAGTCCAGTCAGTTTCCAGGAAAGTGATCTAGGTGGAGGTGCCTGACATGATGTTTGTTATGTGTTAGGTATGTCTGCCTGGAAACCAGTCTTACCTATATTGGAAATGAGCTGACTAGGAGGTTGCACTTAAAACATCAATGTAATGTCAACAGCTGGGAGCGGCCACCCTGCCACTACTGAAATGTGAATTACAGAATATATTGATAGTAATTACTATGACCTTTGAAAGTTTTACCTGTACAAAGCTGTGAAATATTAAATAGAGATTTGCACTGCTGCACACTGATATATAACAGTGCTGTATACCATGTAGGTAAGGAGGAATCTACTTGGGGTTCTAGAAGTGTCACTTGGTAAGTATGCTAGAAAATCATTTCTATACCTGAAGAAACATCCATGTGGGGCAGAGTAGTGTCATCCCAGGAATGCAATGACATTTTATATAATGATGCAGTTTTGTTTTAGCCTC